>NC_091670.1:40252666-40553250 GCF_042453785.1 Malus domestica | reverse complement strand
GCCGCAGAAGCTGTTCGAAATTTACTACCTCACAACGTTGATGGTGATTTATCAGCTCTCTGCGTATGGCCGGATCAGGTCAGGCATTGGTACAGATACAGATGGACTAGCCCGCTTCACTTCATCGATACACCGGATAATGCTTGCACCTTTGACTACTCAAGTAAAGCTTCCCCCTGCCTAATTAGTATTTAGCACTGCTTGATTAGCAAGAAAGCAACATTAAGGCAAAGTTTGGTTTTGAAAAAAAAATAGGGGATTGTCATGATCAACATGGCGTGAAGAACATGTGTGTTGCTGGTGCCGTCCAAAACTTCACCTCTCAGCTTTCACACTACACAGAAGGAACATCTGACCGTCGATGTAAGGAACCCCGATTTTCTTACATATAGATTGATGATATTGCTTTAGGGTTTGTCAATGTCTAATTTCTTGTATTGCACGGACAATAATATCAAAGTTTGTTTGGTGTTTGAATATCTTTGCAGATAATATGACTGAGGCCTTGCTTTTCTTGTCACACTTTATGGGAGATATCCATCAGGTAATATACATACCTGTGGGCAATTCCAGCAAATATGAATGTTATTTTTTAGATATCTTGGGATGTAATTTATATGAATTTCTGCCAAGTTTTTTTGTTTCTAATGGTCTTCGTGCATCCTTTGGCAGCCAATGCATGTCGGGTTCACGACAGATGAGGGAGGAAACACGATAGACTTGCGTTGGTACAAGCACAAATCCAATCTTCACCATGTAAGCCCTTGAAGTTGTCGCTCTTGGAACAACCAAATAGTAGTCCGGCTATGGAACGAACATCCATTATTTATTAAAAATCGAAATGTCTTGTTTGTGCAGGTATGGGATAGGGAGATTATACTACAAGCTATGAAGGACTACTATGACAAAGACATGGAACTCCTCCTACAAGACATACAGGGGAACATCACAGATGTAAGAACCAATGTTTATTAATTATTAAATTACAAGGGATCTATCGATACATGGAATTATATGTTTGAATTAATTATTAACTATGTTAACAGGGAATCTGGTCTGATGATGTTACATCATGGAAACATTGCGATGATCAACATTCATGTATAAACAAGTAAGCTTTGATCAACGTTCATGGTCTCATACGTATACACAAGTGTGCACGAGCACACACATGTCCGTACAGACATACATAGCTTTGATATTTTGGTGGTCGATATTAGTGTTGAAATATACCTTGTTACGTATGTACTTAGGTATGCTACGGAGAGTATAAACATAGCTTGCAAGTGGGGTTACAAGGACGTTGGGGTGGGTGATACTCTTACAGGTATATACACGCAAGTACATTTTTACCAGTGTACATACATTACACATACACACTCCCAAATTTCAATTGTTAACTAATCAATGATGTGATTGAAATTTTTTAGAGAATTACTTCCTTTCTCGGCTACCTGTGGTGGAGAAGAGGATTGCTCAAGGCGGGGTTCGCTTGGCGGCCATCCTCAATCGCGTCTTTTCTTCCGGTCAAGAGACAGAAGTTGCTGACGAAGCATCACACTCACCCACCTAATCTAATCAACTAACCAGAAGTTGCTAATCAAACTCAAGCATGAAGATTGAACCCTAGCTAGAAGAAGACATGACATTCTAATTAGTACTTGCGTGTGTTGAAAACTTGTTATTCCACTTCATTGCTAAAATGCTAATGTATATATGTGCTAAAGTCATATTAAATGAAAAAGGAGGACGACTTCCACATGTCCAAATCGAAGGTTCTTTTTTTTTTTTTTTAAAGGGGGACAACCTATCCTTGGCCACAGAGGCATTTCATTTTTAGCCTCTCCTTGGCCACAGTCAAGCAGACTCACCAACTTGGAGCCTCGAATCCGAAACCTCCCTATTTTTTATATTTTGGGAGTTGGAATCCGCACTCTTACCACTAGACCACTTCCTGTGGTTCAAATAGAAAGCTGAAGATGGTGTTATTACTTATGAAGTACACAAAAATCTTCGAAAAATTAGGAATCACATTTTTCACATTATGGTTGATGGAACTCCATTTTGACTTCCCTTTACTTTACACTAGTATTTTCTTGGATGAGAGGAGCTTAAAAAAAAAAAAAAAAAAACTAATGAAAATGGCTTGAAAACTTTGAGTTTTAATGATAAGGACAAAATAAAGGGTAAAGTGAATAGTACCATGATTGACTTTTTAGTGTAAAAATGTGGTTTTTCGTTAAAGTGAACATTACCGAGAGTTTTTCATTAAAGTTCCCTAAAAAAATATATATATTTATGAGAGGAGCTTGGCTCCTTAAGATTGAGGAGGATTTTCTCCTTAATTTAAATCTTTGCCGAATCACAGAACTTCATTTATATGATCGGAACCATTTATATTATAAAACACTACGTAAATATCAGCTCAGCTTTACAACAAATCAATTAAAATTAAGGTCGTGTTGTCAATCAACTGTACCAAATAGATAGACGTTCATAATGCTTTTATCGATTCCGTCCATCTATTTGTATATAGTTTGAACAAGAGCTGTTAGACCCTGTTAGGTTAAATGATGTGTAAATATTTTGATGCGTAGTAGAGAATGCCTCTTTCCGCCACACAACAACACTCAAAAGACTTGGATTTGGGCCTCCTAGTCATAGGGCCGATTTGAGTAAAGCTATTGGTTACTAGTAGTGAGCCTTTGGGGGAAGGGCCATTTTCGACCCACAGAAATTAAGAAAAGGAAAGTTCAAAAGTACGACCCGATATCGTGGGAGACAAGACAAATTGTATTCAATGCCGCCTACCTAGATCAAACCTTGACTTTGTCTCTTCCACCTCTCTCACCAAACAACTAGGGTTTAAGGTTTTACACACACAGACAGCTAGCAGCAGGGGAAATAGTTCATGGGAGTGGGACCCACTGAAGTCTCCATTACACCCCCAAACGAAACATCGTCGTATTTGCTACCACTCTCTCTCTGCATTTTCTTTCCGGTTTCCACATTTCGATTTTCCCACAGAGAACGAGAAAACATGCCAAGTACGGACCTTTTCCATTCTTTTACTGCCTAATATTTAATATATTTACATATCGAATCTCAACAACCTTCCTTGCGTCGCAAGTCGGTCCCTTCAAACTCCCTCTTCATTTCCCAACTTTTTAATTCCCGAATCGGTTCTTATATTTTGTGATCTCCCATCACCTTTATATAAACAGACACGACGGCCCTTTTGATTTTTTTGCCCTACGAAGACGCTCCAAGAATCTGGGATATTCCAAAGCAGGCAACTTTCATGATTTCATCGCTCCAAAATCTCTGTAAATTCTGCTTCACGAAGATTACGTTTTTACTGTTTTGGATTTTTGGTTAGTTTTTGGATGTGATCTGCATATTATGATGCTGGTGGGTTGCTGTTAGATTAGTGTTTGATTTTTGGGGTTGAAAGTTTTTGTCTTTTTCGCTTTCAGATCGAATTTTTCATGCCTTTGGTGTTGATTTTTGTGTATAAAGCAGAGTTGTTCTGTTTGTGTGGCTTTGTTTCTGGATGCCGTCCAATTTTCTTAGCTAAGTTATTGAATTTTTGAAAATTTCATGAATCTGGATGTATGGACTCATCCGGGTTGTTTTTTATTTTTTGATACGAGCGATATTGAGAGAGAGGGAGTCGAACACAGGAAATCAAGCGCCGGGGCGTTTGTGCATGTGTGATCTTGATTTGATGCTAAATGTTAATTTCTACAAGCAATGCATAAGAATTAGACATCTGTTTTTTTTATGATCTTCAACTCCTCCTAAATTTACAAGAGCCTTTCTCTTTGTTTCTGCCGTCAGCTGATGGCCAAATGTAAGCTGGTATTTTCGACACGAATCGTTGTCATATGCTAATAATCTTACCATTCTTTGATTGTAGTATTGCTCTAATTATCCTGCCTGTTGTCTTCACCTCTCCATCTGTTACGAGTGGCCAGTTCATCTCCCTATATATATTTCTGCCCTCAAATGTTGATCCGATAGTAGTAGCGGTTTTCGTAGCTCACTTCCTTTGGTTCAATTTCAACAGGTTGAACAAGCACCGATTTGCTTCTCTTCAGAAGGTTCAACGGGTACTTGTTAATCTTGTTTCGGAGAGTAGTGCTTCATCTGAACATGGCATTAGAAAGGATTGCCAGGACTGCTCGAAATGGATTCAGAAGGTCGTCATCAGGAGCATCCGCTCGCACAATTGAGAAGGATATGTTGTGTGAGCGAGCATCCACACGCAATTATTGTTCCGTACCTTCACTCGAAAGTGAGACTAGAAACAACAATCTTTCGTACCTCTCCAGCATTTCAAAGGTGAATCACAATAGATTCTGGAGCAGGGGAATAAGCATAACTCCAAATTATCAGTTCCCTTCTGCAGAAAGGATTGTTGAGGAGTCTGATTCGGAGTGTAATGAGCCCAAGTATCCGGGACTAGAAGCAACCAGGCCGGGTGAAAAGCCAAGAGTGGTGGTCCTTGGTACTGGCTGGGCCGCTTGTCGATTCCTCAAGGGACTAGACACCAAGGTTTATGATGTTGTTTGCATATCGCCGAGAAATCACATGGTCTTCACTCCTTTACTTGCTTCAACTTGCGTTGGTACCCTGGAATTTCGTTCGGTTGCTGAACCTGTTAGTCATATACAATCTGCAATGGCGACGAGTCCCAATTCATACTTTTACCTGGCTTCCTGCGTTGGCCTTGACACAGACAAACATGAGGTAACGGAACTATAGTTATCAACTTGATTATTTTCAAATTTGGGAAATGTTTGCTTACATTGTTCAGTTATCTTAAGATTCATAACATAATGGACACTAACTAATTTAGATTTTTGGTCATAGCAACAGAAAAGTTAATGTTCTTCTTTCGTATAGGTTTACTGCGAGACAGTTAGCAATGGCGGTTTATCTCATGAACCTTATAGGTTCAAAGTTGCATATGACAAGCTCGTCATAGCTGCAGGAGCTGAGCCTCTGACATTCGGTATCAAGGGTGTGAAGGAACATGCATTTTTCCTCCGTGAAGTGAATCATGCCCAAGAGATTAGGAAGAAGCTTCTCTTGAACCTCATGCTCTCTGAACATCCAGGTGAGTGTTATATGTCTCTCAGAGTATACAATTATTTGAAGACTTGGTTTTGCTCTCTCAAGGATGAGTGAAATACAATTGGTAGGAATCGGTGTTCTTCCCTCTTACATCTTATACATTTTACTTTGCAGGCATATTGGAGGAAGAAAGGAAACGCATTCTGCATTGTGTTGTTATTGGAGGTGGCCCTACGGGGGTGGAGTTCAGTGGCGAGTTGAGTGATTTCATCATGAAAGATGTCCAAGAACGGTATACTCACGTTAAGGATTACATCCAAGTCACACTCATTGAGGTACAATCAGTTATTCTCTCCTATATTTATGCACTCTGCACTGGCTTCTTGTGGACAAATTATGAAACAAATGATTGTTTTCTCGTTAATTTTTTTAACAGGCGAACGAGATTTTGTCATCGTTTGATGTTGGCTTAAGGCAATATGCAACAAATCACTTGACCAAGGTTAGTTGATTTTCTTTCTAACATTCTGGAGGCTACTTCATGTTGGTTCTTGGGATTGATTTGAAATGTGAACTTTTGCACCAGGCTGGCGTTCGCCTTATGCGAGGCGTTGTGAAAGAAGTGCATCCGAAGAAGATAGTTCTCAACGATGGAACTGATGTTCCATATGGCCTTTTGGTCTGGTCTACCGGTGTTGGTCCCTCAGAGTTTGTGAAAAAACTTAATCTTCCAAAGTCCCCGGGTGGAAGGTATAACCACCAGCATTTCTTTACTTTCTCTCTTTTTCAAGGTCCGGTTTCTTCCTTCGATTCAATTGATCAAGGATCTAAAATCAACTCTGTTGAGTGATACAGGATTGGTGTTGATGGCTGGATGCGGGTTCCTTCAGTGGAAGATGTGTTTGCACTAGGAGATTGCGCCGGTTTTCTTGAGCATACGGGGAGGCCAGTGCTTCCGGCTTTAGCTCAGGTTAGAATTATGTTTTCACTCTACAAACTAGACATTGCTGTCAAGCCTGTCATAATTCATGCATATTCCCTATGGCATCCAATATTTGAGTTTTGTTAAAATTGCTAATGCCAAAGGCTAAATATACAGATAAGAAGAGTTTAACATCAAAATTTGTAAGGCATTCCAATCGAAATAGCTATCACATTGTTAGCATATTTCAACCGAATTCACATTTTCAGACTTGCTGATAGATCGACGTAGAGAGAGAGCAAATGAGCAACTGTGAAGCCATCTTAGAACTAACCCAGTTCACTTTGTTTCGAATAGGTGGCAGAACGCGAGGGAAAGTTTCTGGTGGAGTTGTTTAACAGGATAGGAAAGCAGGATGCCGGGAAGGCCTTCAGCGCAAGAGACATTCCTCTCGGGAAGCAATTTGTGTACAAGCACCTTGGAAGCATGGCGACAGTTGGAGGCTATAAGGCTTTGGTTGATCTACGCCAGTCTAAGGTAAGGGCAATGTGCTTTTATGCCAAGCGCTTTCAGTGTGCTTTTCCGCCAAGCATTTTCCTTCAACCTGTTGAGTAAAATTTTGCAGGATGCAAAGGGCATATCCCTTGCCGGATTTCTCAGCTGGTTTATTTGGCGCTCCGCTTATCTGACGCGTGTTGTCAGCTGGAGGAACAGGTTCTATGTTGCAGTGAACTGGGCTACTACTCTTGTCTTTGGCAGAGATAACTCGAGAATAGGTTGATGCTACAAGTCACCTCACACACCATTGCCATGTGTTATAGGCTAGTGATTTTAACACTCCTCGTTTCGCCTTCTTCCGAATATAAAGGCTACATATGTTAGAGGTTTAAGATCTTGATCTCTCAATTTGTCGAATTGGGTGAAATTTTTGGTTCAATTTAAACTCAATCTCTTAGGGTTGGTTTGATATTGCTGTGCTTTGAAAAAAAGTTGCTGTGAGAATAAGCGGTTGTGAAAAAAATCAGTAGAGTGTTTAGTAAACTTTTTTGTAAAAGTGCTTTTGAAAAAAAAAGGAGTCTGATAGGGGTCTTTTCATTAAAGGAGCCCTGTAGCTCCGTGTGCTTTGAAAAAAAAACCAGTTTTCCAAAGCTACAAATAGCAGCTTCAGCTTTTTCCTTTGATTTCAGCTTATTCTCACAGCAGCTTCCAAAATAAGCCTTTTTTTCAGTTTACCAAACACCTAAAACCCTCACAGCTTTTTTTCATGGGTGCTTTTTTTTTAAGCACCTCACTCTCAAACCACCCCTTAATCTTTTGTCGCGAAGTTCTGTGTACCGTAAATGGTAAAATGATTTTGACCTTCTCACCAATCTATTGTCATTTAATTTTGAGTTCGATGCTCGCACTTTAATAGACGGATTGAAAGAAGACACATAACTAAGAGTTAACAAACATATTCCAACAGTTATAAACTTCAAACTACAAATTTTTTACAGCCTTTTGTTGCAAGAAACAAAGGTAAGAACTCAAACTTTTTACCCTTCCCTCTCCCTCACTCATAAAAAATGTAAAAATCTTTCACCAAAAAAACTGGACTGATTGATTGATCAACATGATCTCATCAGCTAAGAGAAGTGATGAGCATCGCTAGATTCACAACCGTCGCGGCGGCTGCTGGCAGAGAAAACGGAGGAGAAAGAGTGAAGCAGAACCCCAACAATAGCCACCTTCACCTGACCCCTCTTGGGAATCAGACGCCCAGAATTGGGCCTCTGAGAGAAACGTCCGCCGTTGATCATAGCGCTCCTTGTGTTGTGCTAGGATAGCACCAAACCTTTTAGAACCAACTCTTTTATAACCCACAGGAAATATATCAAATAAAATGCAAGAACAAAATATTAAAGAACACCAAGATTTTAACGAGGTTCCTCAACAGTCAGTGTAACTGGAGTACGTCCTCGGAGCAGTAGGAGCTCACCCAATAATCCACTATCAACCAAATTGGAGTTTACAAAGTGTTGGCAATCTCACAACCCAAATAACCCAATACATCCAATAATTCTCACTCACCAAAGAAACAAATAGAGAGGGAAATATAGTGAATAATTCCCTCTCTATACAAAACTCAAAGCTAATACACAAATACAACTTTGATTGAGTGAGTACCAACAAAGAAAGAAATCACCTTTCTTTCTTCTCTTTCTGCTCTCAGTTTTCTGCTCTCTGCAGCTTTCTTTGCTCTCTCAAAGATGGACTACAAAACAGAAAATGGTGCACACTACTTCATCTCTCTTTCTCACTTCCGTATGATAACATTCATCCATCATCATCACCCAATAAAAAATTCAAAAACATCATCATGACCATCAACTTTTCTTTTCAACAAACATAATCATGATGCCTCCTCATCATGATGTCTTTCACCTTTTTTTATTTTGGTTTGTTTAATAGCCGAAAGGTTTTTTGGACACTTGTGGCCATTAATTCAACAATCTCCACCTTGGCCAAGTTCCGAAAAACGCCATGATAAGCCAACCAACACAATTAGCACGCAACATCACTCCCGAACACTAGCAAGAGAACAACTCATGCCGAGCCAAATACTCCAAAACTCCTACTGCTCAACGCCTTCTTTATATAGGCATAATGTGAGCCAAGTTCAAACAGTGAACAAACTTGGCTACACCAACAACCTTAGTCAACATATCAGCAGGGTTGTCTTTAGTTGGAATCTTCTGGAGAATGATTTCCCCTTCACCAACAATTTCACGAACAAAGTGATAACGCACATCTATGTGCTTGGTCCTCGCATGATGAACCTGATACTTAGCCAAATAAATGGCACTCTGACTATCACAATGTACCTCCACCTGCTTCTGATCAACCCCCAAATCCCTAATCAGCCCATGTATCCAAATGGCCTCCTTTATAGCTTCAGCAACTGCCATATATTCAGCCTCTGTAGTAGACAAGGCAACAGACGACTGCAAAATGGACCTCCAACAAACTGGTCATTTAGCCATAGTAAACACATAGCCTGTAGTAGACTTCCTTCCATCCAGATCACCTGCATAATCTGAATCAACATAACCAACTGCAAAATGACCAATACCAGAGTCATCTCTCTCAAAGCATAAACCAACATCTCGAGTACCATGGAGATACCTCAATATCCACTTAGCTGCTTGCCAATGCTCTTTACCTGGATTATGCATATATCGACTCACCATGCCAACTGCATGAGCAATATCCGGTCTAGAGCATACCATTGCATACATCAAACTACCAACCAAATTTGCATATGGTATATTTTTCATTTGCAGCTTCTCTTTATCATTTTTAGGACATTGTAGAGAACTCAATTTAAAATGAGAAGCCAAAGGGGTACTAACCGGTTTGGTTGAATCATGAACTCCAAACTTCCGAATCAACTTCTCAAGGTATTGTCTTTGATTCAAACTGACCAAACTCTTCTCTCTATCTCTAGTGATCTCCATGCCAAGGATCTTCTTCGCTTCACCAAGATCCTTCATCTCAAACTCATTCTTCATTTGCTTCTTCAATTTTTCAATCTCTTCAACATTTTTTGAGGCAATCAACATATCATCAACATATATCAACAAATAAATGAAAGACCCATCTTGCAACTTCTTGAAGTACACACAATGATCATATTGACTTCTAGAATAATTTTGGCCTCTCATAAATTTATCAAACCTCAAATACCATTGCCTTGGAGATTGCTTCAAGCCATAAAGTGATTTCTTCAATTTGCAAAACAAATTTTCCTTCCCTTTCACTATATACCCATCCGGTTGACACATATAAATCTCTTCATTCAAATCACCATGTAGGAAAGCCGTCTTCACATCAAGTTGCACAAGCTCAAGATCATACTGTGCAACAAGAGCTAACATAATGCGAATTGAGGAGTGCTTCACAACCGGAGAAAAGATTTCATTGTAGTCAATGCCCTCTTTTGTGCATACCCTTTAGCAACTAATCTTGCTTTGAATCTCACATTGCTTTTCTCATCAGCATCTTCCTTCTTGGCATACACCCATTTGCAACCGATAGCTTTCTTGCCCTTAGGCAATTTAGCTAACTCCCAAGTCTTGTTCTTCAAGAGAGAATTCATCTCATCACCCAAGGCATTGCACCACCTCTTCTTCTCCTCACTCTCAATGGCTTCCTCATAATTGGATGGAATCTCTTCAGTGATAATAGGAAGAGCAAAAGCAACATAATCATTATACCGAGCTGGCTTGGTAATTTGTCTATTTCCTCTGTTCTTGGCAATAGACTCTTGAGGTGAAACTTGCTCTTCAACTTGAATAGAATCTTCAAGTTCAACTTCTTCAACATCCTCATGGTCTCCAACTTCTTCACTTGTAGTGGCTTCGACATCAGCGGAAATAGGATTTGAAGTACCAGAGGCAACTTTCTCAAGCTCCACCTGTTGGACATCTTTCACATTTTTCTCAGAGTCTTTGAACATACTTTCTTCGTCAAATGTCACATCTCTGCTGATTACAATTTTTTTCATCTCTGGGCACCACAACCTGTAACCTTTGACACCACTACTAAAACCAAGAAAGATAGCCTTTTTGGCTCTAGGATCAAGTTTATTTTCAGTCACATGAAAATAAGCAGGTGAACCAAAAATACGGATATAGTCATAATCAGAAGAAGGTTTTCCAGTCCATACCTCCATTGGTGTCTTACCCTGAACAGCAGCTGAGGGTAACCGGTTGATGATGTGACATGCATAATTAACTGATTCTGCCCAAAATGACTTGCTTAAACCCGACTGAGACAACATACATCTAACCTTCTCAAGCAAGATTCGATTCAATCTTTCTGCAACTCCATTTTGTTGTGGAGTTCCCCGAACACTGAAATGTCTCACAATTCCTTCCTCTTTGCAAACTTTAAAGAAAGGATCGGATGTGTATTCACCACCATTATCCGATCTCAAAATCTTAATCTTTCTCCCAGTCTGGTTCTCAACCATTTTCTTCCAACCCAAGAAAATGCTCAACACCTCACTCTTGTGCTTCATAGTGTAGACCCAAGACCTTCTTGAATAATCATCAACAAAAGTTACAAACCAATGTCTACCACTCAAAGAGGGAGTCTTTGTAGGACCCTAAACATCTGAATGCACATAATCAAGAATGCCCTTCGTCTGATGTACTGCAGTACCAAACTTCACTCTAGTTTGCTTCCCCAAGACACAATGCTCACAGAAATCAAGCTTACAAGTCGTGGCACCTTTTAGAAGACCTTGTTTTACAAGCCCTTGTAGAGCTTTCTCACCGGCATGGCCTAATCTCATATGCCACAATTTAGTAGTATCTGAATCAGATGTGCCCATATTTTCAGATACTACAGATGCTTCATCTGTCACAGTGCTTCCCTGCAATAAATACAAATGGCCACATCTAGGAGCTTTCATCACAACAAGTGCACCATAAGTAACTTTCAATGTCTGTCCATCTGAATGAAACCTGAAACCCTTGGATTCCAAAGTACCTAAAGAAATAAGATTTTTCTTCAAATTCGGTACATACCGAACACCTGTCAACTCTTTAACCATGCCATCATGCAACTTCAAACGAACTGTACCAATCCCTTTTGTTGTGCAAGGATTGTCATCTCCCATGAACACAACGCCACCATCAAACTTTTTCAAGTTTGAAAACCAATCCTTGTGAGGAGTCATATGATGAGTACAACCCGTATCCAACACCCACTTAGTAGCACAATCAAATGATGAGGAAGTGGTTAAAGCAAAATCAGAAAAATCTGTTTCAACCTCAGCAACATTAGCTTCAGAACTTTCTTTTCCTTTGGTCTTCAATTTAGGACAATCTTTCTTCCAATGGCCCTTATTATGACAAAATGCACATTCATCCTTTTCCAAAGGTTTTCTACCTTTAGAGTTTCCTCTAGGTCGAGACTGTGATTTTTTCCTGCTAGAAGATGACCTCCTCTCCGATGATCTACCTCTAACAAATAAAGCTTCAGAGGTACTATCATGATTTTTATCTCTATGCCTCATTTCATAATTCATCAAGGCATTTGACACATCTTCAAATTTCACAGTTTCTTTACCATGCATAATAGTGGTAACAAAATGCTCATAAGAGTCTGGCAAGGAATTCAACAATATTAAGGCCTTATCTTCATCCTTAATATCCTCATCTAAATTTAACAAGTCGGCAATCAACTTATTAAAAGCATCAAGGTGTCTAATCATTTTTGTACCTTCTTTGTATTGGAAGCGGTAGAGCTTTTTCTTCAAGTGTAGCCGGTTCTCTGCACTCTTTGTCATATACTTGTCTTCCAATTTTTGCCACAACACACTTGCTACCGTCTCCCGCATCACAAAATACTTCTGAGTTTTTGCAAGGCACAACCGAATTGAAGAGCAAGCCCACAAATTTAATTTCTCCCATTCTGGCTTCGACATAGCTTCCGGCTTCTCTCCCAAAGCGGCAAGTAGATCTTGTTGAGCCAACACATCTTTGACCTCACATTGCCACATCCCGAAGTTGTTTGTGCCATCAAACTTTTCCACTTCGAACTTTGCATTTTGCACCGTAGTTCTTGCAAACCCGGAGGTGCTTCCAAAAGGATTTTCATCTTGCCCGTCTGACATCTTTGACAACTAGACAGTACCTAAGAGCAACCAGTGCTCTGATACGAATTGTTGTGCTAGGATAGCACCAAACCTTTTAGAACCAACTCTTTTATAACCCACAGGAAATATATCAAATAAAATGCAAGAACAAAATATTAAAGAACACCAAGATTTTAACGAGGTTCCTCAACAGTCAGTGTAACTGGAGTACGTCCTCGGAGCAGTAGGAGCTCACCCAATAATCCACTATCAACCAAATTGGAGTTTACAAAGTGTTGGCAATCTCACAACCCAAATAACCCAATACACCCAATAATTCTCACTCACCAAAGAAACAAATAGAGAGGGAAATATAGTGAATAATTTCCTCTCTATACAAAACTCAAAGCTAATACACAAATACAACTTTGATTGAGTGAGTACCAACAAAGAAAGAAATCACCTTTCTTTCTTCTCTTTCTGCTCTCAGTTTTCTGCTCTCAGCTCTCTTTGCTCTCTCAAAGATGGACTACAAAACAGAAAATGGTGCACACTACTTCATCTCTCTTTCTCACTTCCGTATGATAACATTCATCCATCATCATCACCCAATAAAAAATTCAAAAACATCATCATGACCATCAACTTTTCTTTTCAACAAACATAATCATGATGCCTCCTCATCATGATGTCTTTCACCTTTTTTTATTTTGGTTTGTTTAATAGCCGAAAGGTTTTTTGGACACTTGTGGCCATTAATTCAACACCTTGCACTCTCCATCACTTCTTTTGCTTCTGATTATCTTAATAAGGGATCAAAAAGTATATATCAAGCAGAGAACGCTCAGTATTTTACACTTCAAAAGCTCTTCTCGATGCAGATATCCGTCTTCGATTAAGCAAGAGAGAAGATGAGTGCTTGAATCGTGAAAGTTTGAAACTTTTGAGCTGTGAGGTTGTTTTGTGATTTGGGCTTTCTTGCTTGTGTTTATATAGTGCCAAGGACATCAACTTTTTTATTTTTTTAACTTTATTTTATTTTGGGGAGATTAATATATTTGATTAGACTGTGTTGCTCGTCGAATTTGACCGTTTGACAGAGACAATCTTGACCTTCCTTCTTAGAGAAATTTTTAATTGTGACAGGAACACGAGTGATACATTACGTGTTTTTATATAACTGATGAAAAATTTTATTTTATCGGTTCTCCAATTTATAAGTTTTTTTTCTTCTGAATTTACGTCGTCTCTTGATTTTTGTGTCCAAAATAAGCAGATTCAGAAATTCAAATTACTCAATTAAAATCTTACGGCCTAATTTATTTATTTCATTGATCAACTCATTTAAACTAAGAGTTCAATTCTCTCTCCTCTTTTAAATAGTCCAAATTTTTAGATTTCTGGATCCGAATTTGAAGATTTGATGAGGATCTTGATTTCTTTTTTTATTTTTTCTGTACTCCTTGAACTCATAAACTAATAGCTTCTCTCTTCACAATGACTTCGACCAGGAAAAGTCGTTCAACACTTCACACACAACAATCACAAACTTGAAATTATATAAAACGGAAAATACTTGGTTTTTCTTACACGTATAATAAAAATAAGAGTGGAGAAATGTCACATTTGGAGCTGCTTTCTACATGAATTTGAATTCTATATATAAGACTTGAATTTGAATTTAGTGGCAGTGTTTCATTTATTCACAAATATACAATATATAGAAGTACAAATATACAAATTAATTACAATGAATTTACTTTGAGTACGCACCGATAAATCTGTCATTTAATGAACCTAATATAGAAAATTTAATTAAATTAATTAAAAAGATTACAAAGTGAGTGAGACAATTTCACTAACAGAAATAAACCCTGCCAACGACTCCATGAAGAGATGTGATTCATGTTAAATTTTCGACCGGGTTTCTTATTCGAGTTTTCCTGATCCGAATAATAACTTAAACCAAAATTTTATGTCATCCGTTCATTTTAATCTTTCGGTTACTGTTTATACATGTAACTAGAGATTAGTCCTAGAGAATTGTTTTGTCTTTAGCTTTTACTTATTCTGCAGAGCCAAGCAAATCCTGAATCGGGTCAGCCCGGTCCCGTAAGGGCCTGAACTAGATTCAAATTGAAGTGCCCAACTCGAATCTTTTTCTTTAGGAAAATTAATGA
The DNA here is from genome assembly GCF_042453785.1 of Malus domestica. Classification (NCBI taxonomy): domain Eukaryota; kingdom Viridiplantae; phylum Streptophyta; class Magnoliopsida; order Rosales; family Rosaceae; genus Malus; species Malus domestica. The sequence goes on along the minus strand of NC_091670.1, from coordinate 40,538,444 downwards.
AAATGGTTTGAAAATTTTGAGTTTTAATGATAAATACAAAATAAAGAATAAAATTAATAGTAAAAGAATTGACTTTTTAGTGTAAAAATGTGAACCAGATTTTTTATTAAAGTTCCATTTTCTTTTCCCCACTAATGATTAAAGCTCCAAAACATAATGTCTTTGTCTATACATATCGGTGCGGATTTGGTCATCATCGATCTCTCTCCTCCATAACAATGTACCTGCCACTAATATAATTAATTAATTTTAAACTGCTAATTATATGTGAATTAAAGTTGTATCAGATTATTCCAAAGTACAATTGTAAAGTCAATACCCACTGAATCTGATAGTGGAAAAGAGAGCACCTTGATTCGTTGTATTTCATCTAGGTAAACCCACTAGACAGTGGACACAATATTTTAATTATGTTAGATTATGTTTAAAACGGAAGAGATTTGGGGCTAATAATTTGGATTATGGACAAAATAACTAATAAGGCTTCCAATTATAGAGGGAACCCTTATTTTGCAGTATATTCTTAGTGTTTTGTTTCGTTATAAATGGAACAAGAACAGCTAAGCTAATTCTTTTTCTAAAGTACGAATGTTTTCCTAGTAGATCAACCTTTGAAAACTATGATTGTGACTTTAAACTGTTGGAAATTATATATTATAATATGAAATATTGTAATATATAATTTTAATAATTGAATGAAAAATAGTGTTAACCAATTTCTTAGAAAGGTTATGTTGTTTAAGTGATATTCCCTTGATAAGTGATGTATACTTATAGTGAAAAGTTACATCTCTTTAATAAGTAGAAGTTGGATTCTATATAAACCCATGAAACCATTGGTATTAGAAATAGAGAAATTAGAGTTAATTTTTACTCTTGAGAAATAGGGTTTCCCCACTTTATTTCTTTCATTCTTAGTCAAATTCCGAGTTGTGTCTTGAGAGTACGGAATATATGAAGTTCGCCAGAGTCCGAAGATTGAAGTGCTTTGACTTCGGATTATAGATTGTTGAATCCTGGGAGATAGACGCCTATTGAACTACAAGCACAAGAGTAGGGGTGAAATTCTATCTTTAGGACATTGCATTTATGCAAGCCTCAATCTCCAAGTTTGTCAGTTTTCTAACTTTCACTCTAGTTGTTTATATTAATCTCATATATAATTGATGTTGTGAATTTCTTTATTATTATTGGAATTATATTGTTATTTTTCATATTTTCTAATATTGCTCCAACAATCTAAAGATAGAATTTTTTTCTCTTGCAATATTAGAGAGTATGAGTCTGAGTACGTAATAGAAGAAGTTAAAATCAATAACATTGAACGTAGCCCTAAATGCTAAGTAGAAGAAATTCTGATGTTGCTTTGGAAAATTTGTGGGGCTGGATTTTACGTGCATATTGATGTATATTAGTTTATTTGATGTGCTTGAATTCTTGATATATACAATAATGTCTGTATGTTGCCACACTAGTGGAAATTGCATTCTGTATATACTAGAAGATGTTTTTCGGTTTTCATCTGGCAGTGATATGTGTGCTTTCATTGTCTGCATATGTATGTTACAACATATATGCCTTCTTGCTTGGTTATTCTCACTAAAATGAATCTGCCATGCGTAAGAGAATAAAAGAATTAATAAATAGATTTTTCTACATTTGACAGTGATAGGGTATTGATGTCTTTGGCCATTTACCACCATGTTAAAATTTGAATTGTCATATGGGCTGATGCCCAGAGTGTTTCTTTCAAAGAACAAAATTAAATTATTTCATGAGTTACTGATAAGTGACTTGGATATCTCCATGAAAAGGTATTCGGTACTTTAACCAATCAGTTTAGTGTGGTTCGTGGTTGGGGCTGAAATCAGATATGGCTATTCTAAATTTTCTTTGATTATCATGATTGGTTTTGAGACATTTTCAGAGAAAACATGGATATATTGATAATATATGTTACACTGCAATCATGAATCTTTTGTTTCACATATGCGATTCTCATGATTCAATTGCATCATTCATGAATATTTGGCAAGTATGTTTGGCATTGACTTTTCTATTAGAAAGGATGTGACGGTTAAGGTTAAATGAAATGGCTTGATTCAAAAATTTGCATTATTTGCAAATATAAAAGGGCAATAATGTGTACCAGTTCGTGGACTGATACAATGTTTCTTTCTTGGGACAAAGGAAATCAATTTTTGATTGGGCACGAGGATGATTAATCGGGTTTTGTTGAGAAAACCCTTATATTCATAAAGATGTCAGCGAAAGCTACTACCCAAATAAAATGGGGTTGTTCTAAATTTGTATTGAAACAGTTTGGAAAACTCCAGTAGAAGATATGAACCCAACTTCCATGGTATCATAGAAATATAAGATGATTATTCATATTTATTCATGGAAAGAATGGAATACATATGAAGGAAATTGAACAATTACTCAAGCATATGTGTGCATATGCAAAATTGGGTTTAGTCTTTAGTCATGGTCAGTCATGATAAGAACCCAGAAAGTGGATAAATTTGGCTTTGAGAAGCAACGAAAATAAAATGATAAACTGAACTCATTTTAGATGAGTTATCTGCCAACGTCGAAAAACGCTTATTTAATTATGGGGTCAAGGTCCAAGACTTATATTGAACCATGTGGAGGTTAAGTTGTAGAAAGATGCAACTATTTAACAAATGGATGGTTTTGTAATGTGGTGGAATTGAAAATTGAAATCTGCCATGAAATTCAAAGGAAAAGCATGTCATTTGAAGTGTTGCTTTTGATAGTGAAAGGGTATGACCTTTCCAACTAGTCATTGACATATTCAAATGTGTTCATGGGCTGGTATGTAAACTTCTACATACCGACTGGATGTATTATCATATAGTGATAATAATGTTGCAAAATCATTTATATGCTTTCTTCGAAGTGATATATTTATAAATTATAAGAGGCTCAAGATGATATTGAGTGTCATTTAAAATGATATTAATATAAAGAAATAATCATGAAAGTGTGGGGGTCTTTCAAAAAAGGACAAAACCATACTGAAAATGTAAAAGACATTTCGCAGATTTGAATTCGACATAATGATGCTTATTAAGTAAGCATATGATTGGACATGGCCATTGGGTCATGCATGTTAGTCATAGTAAGGAAAGAATGAAAGCCAAGAAGTGATTTTCTCATAATTTCTAGTGAGGCATGAATGCCTAAAAAGATAGATAAAGTCTATCTTAATTGTTCCTTACTTCTTAAAGTGGAAAATGTGATCGATTTAATGATAGCATTACAAGAAACTATAATTATGAAAGAATTGTGGGGGTTGGTTAAAAGTAAGTTGCTGATTGAACGACATTTAAGATGTCATCTCCTGTAATGAGTAATTGTTTAAGGTATGGCAAGGTTAGAGACCTTCTTACAACTACCTTAAATGTGGGGGAGTATGCCCAAGTATTAGCAAATTACTAACTAAAGTCCCAACATGTACGGTTGAGGACTTGACATTGTAAATCAACTACTCTCGTATGAAATATAATTTCATAAGATGGATTGTGCACACCATTAAAAATAGTCAACCTAATAGTGGATCCAATTATTAAAGGTTAGACTAGAGAGTAAGTTGATCATCGAGGGGAATGAGGCTAAAGCCAACATAACTAATGAATCAGCCGAGCGGAAACCTAACTTAATTGATTGGAGATCCCATGGTCTAAGTTCAATAGGCAAACTGGTTGGGCATGATTCAAAGAAGTTAACACACTATATACCTCATTCCTAAGATGGAAGAAGTGTGTTGTCTGCAGATGTTTTAGGTTGTATATTTATACTTAATGACAATGATATCTTATAAATAAGAGGAATAAAGCAGACTATTCTTAATCAGTGGTCACCTATGTGAGAGTAGAAGTGGGTCGCTTCTATGAGAATGAGATGGCTAAATTCTCTAAAGCTCTCATGAATCCGGGATTTGTTCAGGACCAAAATGAACACAACCGTATGAACTGGAATATATTAGGATTAGTGATGTGTGTTGCTTATTGTCTCGGTTTACTACTGCGGTGAACAGTTCAAGATTCTATATTCACTGCGTCACCAAGTAAATCCGATAAATATTCACTAGGGTAGGTTCAAGTCCAAAAGACACCTCTCCCGATGCATCTCTTTTCCGCCTGTACTCTCAAATTCTTCCTAATTTTTCATTCATGTGGGGGATTGTTGGAAATTATATATTATAATATGAAATATTGTAATATATAATTTTAATAATTGAATGAAAAATAGTGTTAACCAATTTCTTAGAAAGGTTATGTTGTTTAAGTGATATTCCCTTGATAGGTGATGTATACTTATAGTGAAAAGTTACATCTCTTTAATAAGTAGAAGTTGGATTCTATATAAACCCATGAAACCATTGGTATTAGAAATAGAGAAATTAGAGTTAATTTTTACTCTTGAGAAATAGGGTTTCCCCACTTTATTTCTCTCATTCTTAGTCAAATTCCGAGTTGTGTCTTGAGAGTACAGAATATATGAAGTTCGCCAGAGTCCGAAGATTGAAGTGCTTTGACTTCGGATTATAAATTGTTGAATCCTGGGAGATAGACGCCTATCGAACTACAAGCACAAGAGTAGGGGCGAAATTCTATCTTTAGGACATTGCATTTATGCAAGCCTCAATCTCCAAGTTTGTCAGTTTTCTAACTTTCACTCTAGTTGTTTATATTAATCTCATATATAATTGATGTTGTGAATTTCTTTATTATTATTGGAATTATATTGTTATTTTTCATATTTTCTAATATTGCTCCAACATAAACCAAGAAAGAAACTTCGATATGACTATTGATTAGGGCAGTGTTTATACTGGGTGAGATTAGATCAAAATACAATCAGTATTACATTCTTATGAAAACTACTCTACAAATGGCGTGGTCGTTCAACCATACAAAAATAATGTTGTGCACGATTGCTACATAAGAGAATTGTCTCCCAATAATAAAACCAATGCGAGGCTGATGAGACCAAGATATAAAAGAGGTTGTACTTTTGTGAGGTTGAAATGACCATCAATAAAGTCCGACAATCTCAAGAGTCAAGACTCTCACTAAGATTTTTCCTTTCACGTTACCCCTATCTACTCGAACTAGGTCTCCAGTCAAAAACCAATTAGTTGTTTTCAAATTACCTTCAACTTAAAGTACCAAGTTTAGGGACACAGCTGAACAATTAACCAAACATTAATCTTTGGATTTATGTATACTTTTACATTTTATTGCTTTAGGGCTGATTGTTTTTTATTTGTTGGCAACATTGACCCTGCCAGCTGTTGAGTTCTCTGGCCACCAATTCATCAACATGAATACATCTTTTAAAATGGAAAACCATAAAAAAAAAAAAAAAAAACCCAGTAAATATGAACACGACAACTAGTAAGGTCAAAGAATTAATTTGAATATTAATATGACCTAAAGTAGTAAAGTTTAAGTTAATCATGGTGAAAGTAGCAAATTAATGTAGGACCAAATTAAACAAATGCATAAATTGTGTTGGTTCCTTCTTGTTGCTCCTGCTGCTATATTATAGTGCACAAGAATCACATGACCATTTTGCTAGCTAGCTTCCACTAAAAAAGTAAAGTCATATGATTCTCTTCTCAAATAGCCTTCACTACCAAAGATCTTGGGATCTCTCTTTTGAATTTAAAACATTATCTTCGATTATATGACAAGTGAGTTCTAGATACAATGTTACGTACACTTCATAGTATAGATTTGATGCAATATTTAATTATTATAAGATTTCTTAGATCATTCTACCGTTAATTTTCTAGATCACTCAGCTACATGCACCATGAAAGAAAATTATTGAAAAAGATGAAAGATGCCAATTATTTTGAGAAGGACTTCTACGAATCTATGGTGCAGGAAACAATCATGATGTTACGTATATAATTATCATGATATTATAAGTGCGTAAATGATATTTTATGCAATTTTCTCTTCACATGACCTAGTTTCACTGACCCGAAATCCCTCGGTAGCGGTGCACATCTGCCATGAGAGTTTGCTCTCCATTATCAAACCCTAAAAACATAGAAACAGTACCGCCAAACAAAGTGATGGCCTTATTATAGTACGATGCATGCATTGAATATTGTATTGAAAAGGAATAGGGCTAAAATCTGTAAGAACATGTGTTTAATTGTGTCAGATTGTGTTAAAAGAGGCATAGATTCGATCTAGGCAGTGAGATTATCATGATATTTGTAAGAGTTGGTTGATGGCTGTTTGGTTTTCTTCATATCGTAATCCACCCATATCTTACATATTATTTCATATCCTAGTGCATAAATACATGCACTGCATCCGGATTCTAATCTCTTTTTAGACATGAAATGTCGTAGTGCTAGTATTGTACATCGAATTTTGATAATATTGTATTTCAAACTTTGATACAGTCAATAATTTGTGTGTGGGTGAATGGTGATCATTAATTTGAGCTTTAAAATACATTAATTGATTGTAAATCACTCATCATTTACAATAAATCAACGATCATGATACACTCTAACGCTTCACAGACTATAAAATGTAATAACTCTATTAAATATATGATTCAAGACCCAATAAGTGGAGTTTTTGTTTCTATAGAAGCGATACTATAGGATCGCGAATTCGCACATAGAGCTCAAGTGCAAGGTTAAACGTTGTTTACCATTTAAGGTACAAACTCCTTACAAATAGCAGTTTAATACACTAACAATGTACGCTAAATGCAATATGAGTTCCTGCTCCTGGTGTTCCAGTTTAATTTTTGTTCTAGGTTTTGAGATTTCATTTCACGCACCAAAAGTGTTGTACCAAACAAAATAATTTGACCAAAGAAAGCAGATTCTCATTCAATAGTTGAACCAAATTCTACAATGTACAAAGATTAAAATCCATTACATGAACAAATTAACAATCTCTTCAAGCCTCAGAACTTCTTGACCTAATTAGTCGATCTCGAAATTCGTCTAAGTTTAGTAACTACGAGTTGCTTAGGCTGCTGCCATGTGCACTTATGGACGATGAGGATTGAAGATTGAAGCCAAAATTGGCTAATCCCACCACGATTCCCATCTTCACCTGATCCCTCTTGGGAATCAGCGGGCCGGAAAATCTCCTCGACGTCGCTCCCCCGGCGGTAGAATTGGATGCGGAACCTTCCATCTCTGTAGCTCTTCTTCTTGTATAAAACCCTCTGAACTGTGTAGCTCTTCTTCTTGTAGCAAAATCCTCTTCAAACTACAAAAATTTTACAGCCTTATGTAACTACGTTGCAAGAAACAAAGACAAGAGCTCAAACTTTTTACCCCCTTTCACTCACTCGCTCACTCACTCGCTCACTCATCTAAGATGTAAAAATATTTCACAAAAAAAAAAATGGACTGAAAGATTGATCAGAACATGATCTCATCAGCTAAGAGAAGTGATGAGCATCACTAGATTGACAACCGCCGCCGCGACGGCGGCTGACGGCAGAGAAAACGGAGGAGAAAGAGTGAAGCAGAACCCCAACAATAGCCACCTTCACCTGACCCCTCTTGGGAATCAGACGGCCAGAATTGAACCTCTGAGATAAACTCCCCCCGTTAATCATAGCACTCCTTGCACCCTCCATCTATTCTTTTGCTTCTGATTATTATCGTAATAAGGGATCAAAAAGTATATATATCAAGCAGAGAACACTCTCAGTATTCCAACGCTTCGAAAGCTCTTCTCGATGCGGAGATCAGTCCTTCTATTAAGCAAGAGAGAAGAAATGACTGTTTGAATCTTGAAAGTCTGAAACTTTTGAGCTGTGAGGTTGTTTTGTGATTTGGGTTTTCTTGTTTGTGTTTATATAATACTAAGGACATAAACTTTTTTGTTTTTTATTTTTTTTATTTTTTTTTATTTTTTTTATTTTTTATGTCAACTTTTTAAAAATTTGGGGAAATTAATATATTTGAGTATCCAGTGTTGCTCGTAGAATTTGACTGTATTTTCTATGGTTTTATAAAGACAATCTTGACCTTCTTGGTTGGTCTTGTGACTCGTGTTCACACTTCACATTTTATTGGCTCGTTTTGTCGGTTTTCCATTTTTATTAAGCTTTTTTTATCTCTACACCTTAAACTCATAAACTAAATTCTTCTCTCTTCACAACCAGTTAAACAGAAAAAGCCGTTCAACATTTCACAAAAGAGTAAAAATCTCATGTACGATTTTTTAGAGTGATAGTAAAAGTAATTTATTGTCAACTTTTAAACTATTACTCCTGAGAAACCCAAACTTTTACCTTACGTAAAATTTTCAAAAAATTTAGTTACAAGATAATAAGAAATAGAGATTTTTTTTCTCTTTTTCATCCGACTATTAATCTTAAGAATGTTGATTTTAAGAATGAATGATTGTCATTCTCCGACCCTCATTGCTCCCTTGGACCAAGTGGAGCATGCATGAAGGAGTTACATTATTTGGAGCTACTAAATGTGTCACCTGTATTAATTAGAGATGACCTAAATTGTGGGTTATAAGGCTTTTTACGGCTATGTATGGGAGCCTGATTTCCATATATAAAAATTAAATTGTTTGAATTTGAATCTAATAACAGTATTCTATTTCTTGTATAAACATAATATAGTTGTTAGAGTCATATTTTATACTAATCAAACTCATAAAACTCTTAAATTACAGCAATTAAACTCCCTCGTATTGGACTTCAGTTTTCTGGTTCGTTCTTTTAGTTTATTTCTAATTTATAGGAATCAAATACAAAGTTTCTTGCACACTGAAAACCCTGAATGAGCTATTTCTGCCTGCATGAAAAATCATGATTTGATATATTTACTTCTTTGTACGATTTTAACAAGTTACTTTTGTCTAGGTCAGATTGTTATTTGGAAATAAAAAATGACTCCTTAAGTATAGTGAACAATTATATAAATTTAACAACTATAAAGAGAAAGGATATGATGCATTTTTGCTCACCACTTTCAAGTGAAGGTAATGCTCGTCACGCTACTTATTAGCATTGAATGAGTTTAAATTTTGAGGTTTGTGTCTACCCAGATCTCGAAATTTAAACTCATCCAATGGTGATAAATAAGATGATAAGCATCATCATCACTTGAGGGTCGTGAGTAAAAATATTCCATTTTTCTTTAAGCCTAGTGATTAAAGATTTCCAAACATAATGTCCTTGCTCTGGTGCGGGTTCAATCTTTTTTCTCTCTACCAGCTAACAGTTTAATCCACTAATTCTCGTTTGTAAAACAAAAAACATAATGTCCCTGCCACTAATATAATTAATTAATTACAAACTGCTAATTATATGTGAATTACAGTTGTATCAGATTATTTCAAAGTACAATTATAGAGAGTCAAACCATTCACTGAATCTGATAGTGGAAAAGGGAGCACCTTGATTCATTGTACTTCATCTAAATATACCCACTAGACAGTGGACACAATATTTTAATTATGTTAGATTATGTTTAAAAGGGAAGAGATTTGGGTCTAATAATTTGTATTATGGACAAAATAACTGATAAGGCTACCAATTATAAAGGGAACCCTTATTTTGCAGCATATTTTGAGTGTTTTTGTTTTGTTATACATGGAACAAGTACAGCAATGCTTGTTCTTTTTCTAAAGTACGAATGTTTTTCTTGTAGATCAACCTTCGAAAACAATGCACCACGAAATACGGTGGTCGTCATATTTTTGTAAGAGCTACTCTAAAGATGACGTGGTCGTTTCAGCCATACAAAAATAAATCGTGTGTGTGATTGCCACGTAAGACAAGTGTCTCAAAATAATAAAATCAAGGTACTGTTGTTCACACACATCTTTTTACCTCTCTACACCCTTGTTAATTTTTTAGCATTGGGGTTTTTCAATTCGCTCGATCCAACCGCTGTAAATTGAGAGTAGTATGTGAGAGGTAAAAATAACTGTGTGGATATATAGCACCATCTTAAAACTAATGCGAGGCTGATGAGACCGAAATACATAAGATGTTCATACTTTTGAGATTGAAATGATTATCTATAAAGTCTGACAATCGCATAAGTTAAGACTCTCACCGAAGATTTTCCCTTTCGCATAACCTCATTTTACTCAAACCAAGTCTCGAGTAAAAAACCAATTAGTTGTTTTCCAAATTACCTTCAATTTAAAGTACCAAGTTTAGGGACATATGCTGAACAATTAACAAAAATTAATCTCTTTAGGACTCATTGACTTTCATTTGTTGCCAACATTGACCCTGCCGGCTGTTGAGTTCTCCTGCCACCAATTCATCAACATAATACATCTTTTAAATGGAAAACCAACAAAAAAATCCAGTAAATATCAACACGACAATTTGTAAAGTAAAGAATTTGAATATTAATATGACCTAAAGTAGTAAAGTTAAGTTAATCATGGTGAAAGTAGCAAATTAAAGTAGGACCAATTAAACAAATGTATAAATTGTGCTGGTTCCTTGCTGCTGTATTAGAGTCGACAAGAATCACATGACCACTTTGCTGACTCCCACTATAAAAGTAAAGTCATATGATTCTCTTCCACTCGTGAAGTTTGTTGGGTCTCGTAAGCAGGACTTATCTGCAATTATTTATTAGTTCAAGGGTTTGAAAAATCAAATAGCCTTCACTACCAAAGATCTTACAATCTCTTTTTAGAATCTAAAACCTTATTTTCGATTAATATAATATGCAAGATTTGGATACAATGTTATGTTGCACTTACTCGTATGGATTTTATGCAAGATTAACGAGTTGTAAGATCTATTAAATTATTCTACAGTTAATACGTCGCACTTAATCATATGAATTTTATGCAAGATTAACGAGTTGATCTACTAAATTATTCTACGGTTAATTCTTTGGATCACTCATAGGTATATACCGTGAAAGAAAAATTGTTGAAAGAGATAAATGATACTTGACAATTATTTAAAGTAGGGCCATTTGTGATGGCCTTTATATAATACGATGCATGCACTTAATCTTGTACTGAAAAGGACTTTGGACCAAAATCTGCAAGAACATGTGTTTCATTGTGTCAGATTGTGTTAAAAGAAAGAGGCATAGATTCGATGTAGGCAGTGAGATTATTACGATATTTGTAAGAGTTGGTTGATGGTTGTTTGGTTTCATTCATATCGTAATCCACCCATATCTTACATAACTACTGCATAAGCACATGCACTGCATCCGGATCAGTGTTATCCACTTATGATGGTATTGAATTTAGTATTATTCAATCTAATCTATTTTTAGACATAGAAAATGTCGTAGTGCTAGTATTAATCATTGGATTTTGATAATATTGTATTTGAATTTTGATACAATCAATTGTTTGTGTGTGGGTAAATGATTATCATTAGTTTGAGCTTTAAAATACATTAATCGATCATAAATCACTCATCGTCTACAATAAATTACTCTAACGCATGATATACTATAAAAGGTACTAGCTCTATCAAATCCATGATCCAGGGCCAAACAAGTGGAATTTTTGTTTCTATATAAAAGTGATACTATGGGATGGCGAATTGAACATAGAGCTAAGGTGCAAGGCTAAACGCTATTCACTATTTAAGCTACAAATTCTTTACAAATAGCGGATCTGATACACTAACAGTGTACACTAAAAGCATTATCTGTTCATTTTTAAGTAAAACTTGCTATGCAATATGAGTTCCTGCAAGTTTTGTTCTAGGTTTTGAGATTTCATTTCGCGCACCAGATTTGTTGTACCAAACAAAATGATTTGACCAAAGAGATACGATTTTGTTTGACCAAAGAAATGCAGATTCTCAAAGAAATGCAGATTCTCATTTCAATAATTGATTCAAATTCTACACTATGTACAAAGATTAAAATCCGTTACATGAACAAATTAACAACCCGCTCAAATCCTCAAAACTTCTTGACCTAATTACTCGATCTCGAAATTTGTTTAAGTTTAGTAACTACGAGTTACTTAGGCTGCTGCCATGTGCTTTTATGGACGATGAGGATTGAATACTGAAGCCACGGAATTGGCTAATCTCACCACGATTCTCTTCTTCACCTGACCTCTCTTGGGAATCGGCCGGCCAGAAAATCTCCTCGAGAAATCCCTGCCGTTCATCATCGCTCTCCCGGCGGTAGAATTGGATGCGGAACCTTCCATCTCTCTAGTTCTTCTTCTTCTTCTTCTATAAAACCTTCTGAATTCTGTATGTGGTTTTCTGAAGTTTTGATGCAAAATACAAGTTGGTTTTGCTGAATGCTCTTTCCAGAACCCACTGCTTTCTTATATACCACTCAGCTGGTTTAGGATAATGACCATATTGGCCATGCAGCGGTTCGATATACAAAAGTTGTGCATGCGTGATCCAGTCATTTTATTGTTTATAGGACCAATAATGCTTGTGAATTAATCAAGTGCATGGGTCTACAATATAAAGTGGTGGATGGCTGCTGCATATGGATCACGTGGGTAATTAGTTTTGTGTTGTTTGAAGGAGTCAGCATTCCACCGATCATGTCGAACTGTTTGGAATATTGTCTTTGTTTACAAATTATATAACCCACTATTTCTTGTTATTAATGATAGGGTTAAGATATGAATTAGGTGGTGATAATAGTTTACTTACTTTTTGGGAGCCAGTCTCTTCAGTTCTCACACAAAGAAGAGACTACTTTTAACATGTGAAATGAGAAAGATACTAATATAAGATATACACCTGAGTTATTGTATCTACAAATGTCAGGACAAATAAATGGGTTCATTGTCTTGAGATTAACTTCTTTACTTATGGAAGAAATAAGGATGATAAGTGAGTTGGTTAGAGAATCGAAAAGTTGGAGGGACTATTTTGGCCGAAAAATTGGTCTAAGCTTGAATTATAATAGATAAATATAAGTAGGAAAATTTTTAAAAACCAAAATTGGATTGAGCTAGAGCTTGTTCAGCCCTTTATTTTTATCTAATAACTCGTGTGACATGTGGCATTTCACGTGATAAAAGAAAAATTAATTAGTCACATGATAAAAGAGATATTAATAAGTGATATACTCTCAGTTATATCCAAGAATCTCCCCACACAAACACATTAGCTCATGGTCATCGAGATTAACTTATACACCCAATTTAGACGAGAAAACATGATGATAAAGTGAGATGGCTGGAGACTTAGAAATTTGGACTAAAGATTCGTCTAAACTTTAATCATAATGGATGCATATAAGTAGGAAAAACTTTAAAATTGGGTTGGGCTAGAGCTCGTTTAGCCCTCTTCATCACGTAAGGAGTGATATAAGAATATTGGAGTATAACAATATACCACGGACATACAAGCGTTTTTTCATGATGATGAAATTTGCACTTTGTTATATGAGATAAGTATGATCAGATAATTTAATTTTATCAATTGTGAGACTCACCCAAGCTGGGCGAAAGGAAAATCATAACCTCCACTCCACTAGTTGAGCTACATTATTGTGAAGTTGACAAGTTGGCTTTGATTTCAATTTCAAGTTCAAAGAAGTTGGGGAGCTTTAGCTTTCACCCTTGTTCTAAGATAAGATTAGGGACAATAACAAATAATGATAAAAAATAGAAAGCAAATTCATTTTCTAAAAGATGAAATGGATTGATTGCAACATCCATGCACAATCAAGCCCAAATTCAATTTTATAAGTTTTGGGCTCAATCTAATAAGAATGTGAATGCCTATCACCCCCAGTGAAACAAATGGCGGCAGACCAAAAGTCAAAATATATGTGAATAACGGTGTGGGCGGGCTCCCTCATGATTTTTGCAAAAACCTCATTCATTAATTAGGGGATCAATCAACAACATTCTTATGATACTTATACTCTTTTTTTTCACAAACGTGATATCATTTCACTGTACAAATGTTATAGTCGAAATTGTTCATTATATTATCATCATCTAAAGATCATCTTTAGAAAATTTCATTTGATTCAGAAACCGTTTAGTCATTTATATGAGTCAAAGCAGTTGATAGTTTTATGACGATGTCACTTGCTACCATAACTATCAATCTTCGACACACATAGATGGCTAAATGATCACCTAATCGAATGAGTTTATCTAAAAATGATCTTTAGATGTTAATAAAGAAATGAAACGTTCTAATATGATGTTTGTATTGCAAAATGATGACTCGTTGCAGTAGAATGAGGACTTTCATAATGGAAGTGTGGATGAAAACAAGAAAATCGAAGTACGTCATGCTGTTGAAACGCTGAAGTAATAAGTCCTGTGTTTGAACATTGAAACTTGAACCCCAGGAATCTAAAACAATCGAAACACAACAGGTTAAGAAAAATTGACCATTAAGAATTCAATACCAATCAATCATGCTGCTGTGAGTGATTTGCGGCTACTAAATTCTTGCCCATTCGCCCACCTGTGGGAGGGATTTTTGGCATACAATGCCTTTCTGCTTTAATAATTTCAAATCAAGTGGGCAGTATTGTTGTATTAAGCACTAAAGTGGCACACTTGGCCCATCATTGTATGAGATAATTACGATTATTACTTGTTGGTTAGTGTATGTAACCAGTATCCGGGGCTGATTCCAAGCTATCCAGTAGTTTTGTTTACTCAACAATTGTCATTTGTGTGATTAGAACTCACCACTTATCATAATTTTTTTATTTAACTGATGGCATCATTAAAAAGTAAATAAAACTAAAAATATGTACTTCGAATCTGAATCCGACTGATGCTGAAATGCTTCCATGAATCTTCTTGACCCCCAAAATGATAGACTGCCGCAATGATACCATATGCTGATTTATTTTTAAAAGAAAAAAAAATGAGAACCCAATTCGTTCAACTTGATTAAGCCATCACAAGTCTCCAAAACTAAATAGTAAACACTACTAGAAAATCATTAATTTGATGATTAAAATATGGGTCCTTGCACTAATTAAGATAAACATTATCAAAAGAGTATGAACATGGATTCAACTTGCCTATCAACAACATCAAGTGTAAAGTGTTATTCTATCAATTATATGCTTTCCTATCTTATCATATACCACTCCTTCTAAAGCATATTTTGATCGAGTATGAACTTGCATTGCATACGTTTTGATGAGCTCACAATGACTCTAACTTTGGTTTAATTTTATACCCTTTTTTTTTTACAAAATTCGACACTTCATTGAAAAGTCCAGTTAAATTTCATGAAATCTCATTAACCACCATATGCATCAGCTAGATCACATGATCAATGCATCTAGCAGTCAAAGATGAAATGGAACTTCGAGCATGTGAAAATTCGTTAATTATTAAGCAATCTTCAATTTGATTAACTATCTGCTGAGATAACGCTTAAATGGTCATTTAGGAAAGGAACATCTTTTATTGTGACATAAGTTGTTAATCGACGCTAGGGTAGACAAATAGAAGAGAAATTTTAGTAGAGCTGTATGATTAAGGTAGTTCTCACACTAAGTAAGATCATCATAAAATCAAGTAGAACCAAAACATTAAAAATTTGTGTGAGTTTACAAGTCTTGCAACAGTATTGGCGCAAAAGGATTGGTCCTTCAACTGTCAATCGTTTGGGAGTCGAACTCGCTCGCTTGCCACGCCTTTTACTCATCTTACCAATGTCGTGACCGAATTCCTTATATTAGTTTTTCTCAAACAAAGTGCATCTAAATATTCTTTTTTCCTTTAAATGAAGAAAAATTAAGTTAGATTAACTTTTTGATAATGATCGTATGCAAGAAACCTAAATATTGTTCAAGTAAATATAGCTTATTATCTCATATTTATAGCTTATTCTTAGCTCAATTCCTTTGTATTTATTGAAGTCCAGCCGAAAAACAAGTCTCCACCAATCATTATCTATCACTTTCTATTCATTTTGCCTTTTGGTTACCACGCTTCCAACGTCACCAAAACCAACACCCTCCAAATCCACACAAAACACACTCTCTCTCTCTCACTCTCACACACAAACCCAAAACATTCTTCAACCATGGCTATAAAATTCTCGCACAATTTGGGTCTTGAAAAATGGAATGACAACAAGTTGACACGCAGCAACAAAATCCACCTCAACTTTTCTGGGAAATTTGGCTGCTCCTTATCCAAGTTCAGGAAAACCCAATCCTTCCCAGTAATGGAGGGCCTGAAAAGTTCGAGCCTTTTGGCCCCCGAGCCAGTGATTAATTACTCCCAGGAATTGGATGTGGCTGTTAGAGCTGTGCAATTGGCTTGTTCTCTCTGCCAGAGAGTTCAGAACAGTTTGATTTCGAAGAACAGCAATGGGGTCCAATCCAAAGATGATAACTCTCCTGTCACTGTGGCAGGTCAGTTAAATCTGCGATCTTTTTTGTTTCAGTGGTTCTTAAATTCTGTTTTGTGAACTGGGTTTTTTTGCAAATTTGGAATTTTGGTGATTTGGTTTAATTTAGATTTCAGTAATTATAAATCTTTGAGAAATTATTTGGGTTTGAAGAAATTGTTCTTAAAGTTTCTTCTTTCGAAAATTACGACTTCTTGAAGTTAAAACACGTTGAAGAATGTGAAGTCACACGTAGGAGAGGGCCGAATTAAATCTAACTTAGAAATGCGAAACAAGTTCTCTTAAAAGCGAAACTTTTCGTTGACTTCCTATCATCTCATGTTTTTGGCACAATATTCTATATTGTTGTATAGAAATTAATGTTAAACTATGAGGTAACAAAAAGTTTCAAGTCTCCTTAACATTTTTTATCTAACTCGTATTAAAGTATTTCACTATTAATTGCATAGAGTCGTTTTGTATAAGACTCTGCACATGGTTTGTACAGTTAGTATAAGTTGAGGTAATATTAATGGGAATTAGTAGCGCACCGCTGAAGCGATTTTGAAACTTTGGCAGAATATTACTTTTCGTTTTATATTTTAAGTGCTATTAAAATTGTACTAGTAAACATAATGCGGTTTCCAGTGGAAGTACTATGATGTGGAAAAGGAAACACACAAAGGTATCTATAAGCCTAAAAATATCAACTTGTGGAGCTGTTTGGTGGTTTTCCTAGTGGCAGCTATAGTACCATGCTAATAAAGTAGAACGATGCTGCTAGCCTGCTAGTCATAGTTTCCTCTGTTCATCAGCAGCAAGCTTTGTTTTCAGCCTTTTTATCATAATCCACCTTCACCCCTTAACAAACTTGCAGAATATGTGATAAAATGTCGAACCGAATGCGCAAAATTCATATCAGAACCTGTAGAGGACATTGAATCTTAGTCCTATGTTATGTTATTCGTTGAATTTGCATATATCATTTAGCCTAAAGTTGGTGCGGCCTTTGAGAGTGCAGAATCTCTGTGCACAACTTGATTTCTGGACCAAGCATAGTGGGAGCATAAGTCCTTTTTTTTGCAGTCTCTTCTAGCACTCAATCTTTCTATCTTCGAAAGCAATCATTATGTTTTCCTCCAAGATGTATTAAATCATAGCAGAACTGAACATTTTTCTTAAAGCGTGTCTTTTTGTTGTAGGACCGAGACATTTCATCTCTATTTCCTCACAAAATCTCCCTCACGCACCTCTCTTGATCATCTTACTTATATGCCTCGTAATCGTTGTTTGTCTGCTCAAACTTAGATTCTTAATTGAGAAAAATCATGCCCAATTTGCTTTTTAGGTCAGGATCTTTACAATTTGGAACAGTTTAGCTTTCAACACAAAAAGAAAGCTTCCGATAAAAAAGCTGGAATATTTGGCATCACTCTCTTAATAAGTTGTTGCTGGTATGCCAGTTTATGGTCCTGAACATCTCTCCAGGGAATAACTTACAATATAGTATTTATGTTAGTATATTATGTTTTAAACTTGTTATATTTCCGATATGAATTCCGATCTATAACGTAAGAAATATGTACACCAAGAAACAAGCGAGAGCTTAGTCCTATACCAGATGACCACATGTTATTCGAGTCTATTTCTTCAAATTATCGTATCAATGGTTCGTCATGGAAAAGGAATTTCAACATTTTGGGTGCAATTTTATGGTCAATGAAGCTATGAATTCTTTTTAATACATGTCCTCTCTTTAATGTACCTTGCAAACAGATTGGAGTGTCCAAGCAACTGTGAGCTGGATACTGTCCGAGTCTTTTGGGAGCAGCAACGTGTCCATTATTGCTGAAGAAGATATTCAAAATTTGTCCATGGCAAAGGCAGGTGGAGTGCTAAAAGATGTAGTGAAAACTGTGAACGAATGTCTAGCTGAAGCACCTCGTTTTGGACTTAAAAGTCCGAAAATGGCCCTTGGGACTACAGAGGTTCTTGAAGCCATCAGTCGGTGCAACTCACTTGGAGGCCCGGCTGGGAGATTTTGGACACTTGACCCCGTTGATGGCACATTGGGTTTTGTCCGCGGTGATCAATATGCAATAGCTCTGGCTTTAATAGAGGATGGAGAAGTTGTGCTTGGAGTTCTTGGCTGTCCTAATTACCCAATGAGAAAGGAATGGCTCAATTATCATCACCGGTATCATAGAATTATATCTAAATTGACACCACCAACGTCAGAATCTTGGGACAAAGGCTGTGTGATATATGCTAGAAGAGGCAGCGGCGAGGCTTGGATGCAACCGCTGCTCCATGTAAATAAGAACTTAGTGTGGCCAAACTCTGCAAAACCTGTCCGAGTGTCGTCCATAGATAATCCAGCACTGGCAACATTTTGTGAACCTGTTGAGAAGGAAAATTCAAGTCATTCCTTCACTGCAGGGCTAGCTCACAGTGTCGGGCTTAGGTACCACAATTTAAACTTTCATCTCTCTTTGCTATATATGTTACATTCTACAGGTGTATGATAAGATGAACAAATGATATTGTGACTGCAGGAAGCAGCCACTGCGAGTATACAGCATGGTGAAGTACGCAGCTATAGCTCGTGGAGATGCCGAGATTTTTATGAAGTTTGCAAGGGCTGGCTACAGGGAGAAGATTTGGGATCATGCAGCCGGCGTTGTTATCATACAAGAGGCTGGTGGGGTGGTTACAGATGCCGGAGGGCGTCCACTGGACTTTTCGAAGGGCATATACTTGGAAGGCCTTGATCGAGGTGTAGTAGCTACTGCTGGAGCCAATCTACATGACAAGATCATCAGGGCCGTTGATGCTAGCTGGGACTCCTCCAGTCTATAAAAGCCGTCTACTGCTGCTGCCTGGCATCAATGAAAACACAACTCCTTAGCCCTTACATTACCGGAAATCGTACAAAAATTGTAAATTATTGTTTTCATTTTTGTGTTCTTTATTTATCTGATTTTTGCATTGGCAGAAATATTAAATCCTTCAGGGGAAAATGCAGAAGTATATCTACAAAGTTCATGCTTGACCATCTTAGCCTATGTTCCAATATGCTTTAAGGTAATTTAGAAGTCTCTCCTAGCAGCCTAGCTGCAATTTAGAGAAACTAAGTGTGTACTGGGTCAAGCAATGTAAAATGTATTGAATTGGAATCCAATTGCAGAGACAATGCTGAACTCTTTGGCCCAAAACAAACCCAACAAAAAGGAAGAAAAATAAGAAGGAAATGAAACTTCTGAGGAAACTTTGGGTGTAATTGTAACACGACGTGGTACTGCCCATGTGTT
The DNA here is from genome assembly GCF_042453785.1 of Malus domestica. Taxonomy (NCBI): domain Eukaryota; kingdom Viridiplantae; phylum Streptophyta; class Magnoliopsida; order Rosales; family Rosaceae; genus Malus; species Malus domestica. The sequence continues at coordinate 40,518,783 of NC_091670.1, read as the reverse complement.
ACTAGCTCACCTAAAATGTTACAAGTCATGTTTTGCCATTCTCTTCCAAATCAAACTTCGCTGCATATAGTCTTTGATGTCAGCAACCACATTGAATGTATAAAAACGACTCTTCTCACTTTGTAATTATCTGTACTAGCGAAACACAATATGTGGTAACTAATTCATCAGTACTATAACACGTAAATTGGTTATATCACGCAAAGTTATTCCAGTACCATAACCTTTTGTGAAGGAGGGTATAACGCGCTTGGCATCCCAAGCTGTGATTGATACCTTGAGATAAAAATGAGTGAGACACTCACACTGAGAGTCACAGACTCTGACAGATGAAGCACGCACGGGCAGAAGTTGAAATAAATCTCACCCGTGTTTTTGGATGCAACTAGTTATACAAGTCATCAATCTTCTTAATAGCAATCCACATGAAATCTTGAAATATTTTTGTGTGTCTAGAATACAGGTGGTACATTACATGTAATTATACAATTGGAGGGTCGACACTTGAAAAAAGAGTTTTCCAACAATTGTTGAGAATATTTGGCGTATCGTCCCGTACTCCGAACACACTGAAAAATCTTTCTGAAATCTTAACTCGTAGAAATGCAATTAATTGAACTAAAGCAAGGACGGTGACCTCGGTATTACAAAGCATCAATGTTTATTGAATGGTCTAACTCCCAATCCACTGCTTAATAGTAGATAGAAGAAAAAAAAGTGGTTGTCAGCACAACGGAGAGAGAGTGATATTTAACTAGCCCGAATCTTATTGCGTAGACTTGTAACTAATCAGTGAAACTTTCGATTAAAACTAACTTAAACACACCCTAAGTCTTCAAATTAGTAGGAAAACCCCCATTCCCAACAGATGGATGGTAAAATTTACCTTCAAATATAAAAATATCTAACCTAGCTCTTCGGATTGGAGGATGCAGAATAAGTTTTTTATCTTTCTTTTGGGAGTTCAGACTTGAGAGATCGGAGACATATATCTGTATGGAGTTAGTCATAAATGATCATAAAGGTGGTCGGCCCTCCAACTTTAATTGGTCAGCTCCTCTCTTGACAACTTGACATGTGATCTGGTTTATTAAGACTAAAGATCTTACAATGATAGTCTTGAAGGACATTGTTCATCTTCTTTAAGAAATAAATTAGTATTAAACTCGTCATTTATAAGATTTGAGTTTAAAATTATTTTCACTTACTATTTAAGAAGAATATATGCATATAAAAGTTGAAAATGATGCTTTACAATAGACTATACACTTCTCACCTCAACTTTTGGCTATCAAGTGATGAATGTTACCATATTTGGTCCATCCATCGTGCAAATTAGGATTTAGGGGGCGTGAACTATAAAGACATAGCCCATAACCTTCTAAGATTGCTGCATCCCCTTAAACCCAACCCTAGAACACCCAAATCTAATTAGTATCCAATATTTATTTGTCACGTGTTCGAAAGCTAAAAGAAATTTAATTTCCATTGCAAATTATACAATATTTGAATCAATCTCATAGAAAAATTTTGGGAGAAAAATGTTGCCAAATTATAGGAAAGCTGTAGTTTCAACTTTCAAATTAGAGCTAATTTCTTTTTCAGGTCATAAATTATTATCTATATTAAGAATCAACGTTATCGAACTACTTTTCACCTTTTAATTGGAGAAACAAGATATCAAATTGGAGAGATTTGACAAGAAACCAATCATCAAAAGACGTATGATCAAAATCTTGCAATAAAAAAGCGCCAATAACATCAACATGTAGTCCTTATGCCATGCTTATAATTCAACCGACTCAGTAGAAACGAAAAGGGTATAAATTGGCTGATACTGGATATTAATTTACAGGAGTAAATTGTAGCAATAGTCCCTCTATTTTGATCAAATTGGAGCAATGATCCTTCAACTAAAAATTCATTACCATTGGTCCCTCAACTTATCAAAATATGTAGTTATAGTCATTTTCATCAATTTCGTCAAAATTTTGTCAAAATAAGTTATGTTGGAATGACCATTTATACAATTAGGGTCCCTTAACTCATCAAAGTGTGTAATTATGGTCCTTTTCATCAACTACGTCAAAAATTTTGTTAAAACGAGTTATGTTAGAAGGACCATTACTACAATTGGGTTAAAATTAAGGGACAATTTCTCCAGTTGAATTAAAGTTGAGGGACCAATAGTAATGAATTTTTAGTTGAGTGACCATTGCTCCAATTGAGTTAAAGTTAAGGGACTATAATTACAATTTACTCTAATTTACAGTATTCTATTAGATTTTGCATTCGTGTCGTGTTTTTCGTATTCGTATCATTTTCGTGACATACCCGATATCTTAACAGATCATGTCACGTAACAATCAAATACATCCAACCTACAATAACTTCACGAGGGCCCCCATCAAGAACAAAATGTGGCATATATGTCAAATTGTCACTTAATACATAGACCAAACTTCATGTGTCCAACTTATTACGTAATACTAGAGAGTAAAAGAGGGATAGTAATGGCACCCAACCTACTCCCCGTTCATGAGAGGACGTCTACGTAACTGTCCTCCAACACGCTCTCAATTAATGCCCTTCTTTTGGTAACCTTCCCCCCCACCACAATCCCTCCACTTGTATATATTCACCATATCCCCTAACAATCCCTTCTCTTCTCTATCTCATCACTCTCTCCATAAGTGCTTTTCCAAAAAGCCAGAAAAATGATCCCAGCAACAAGTCTTTTCCTAGCCACTTTGCTCCTCACTGCTTCACTTGGCATCGCAGCCCGACCGGGATCCGATGGAGCCTTCTCAGCTGAGCTCAAGAACTCAAAGGACAAAGGTGGTGCTGCTAATGGTGGTGGTGGTGGGGGTGGCAACAGTGGTGGCATAGGGGGGTTTTTCCCGCCCGGGTTTGACATACCAGGGTTCGGAAAGGGTTTTGGAAGCGGTGTGGGTGGCGGATATGGAGGCGGGTATGGCAGTCCGAATGGAGGGTACTCCAAGGGTGGAACTGTGAGGACTTCTCTTGTGTGTAAAGAAAAGGGTCCGTGCTACAAGAAGAAGCTGACGTGCCCTGCTAAGTGCTTCACATCCTACAGCCGGTCAGGGAAGGGTTTTGGTGGCGGCGGAGGCGGCGGTGGGTGCACTATCGACTGCAAGAAATGTACTGCTTACTGCTAGATGAATAGGCTGCTCCTTTTGTTATGGTACTGCAGCCGGTAGCCGGTAATAGTTAACTATAATTAGTATGTTTATGCATGTGATGTGATGTGATGTGAGCCTTCTAAGTAGACCATGGATATAAATGGATTTCTGAGTGCAAGAGTTTCTATGAGACAAACTCTATTTTATTTTCCTGTTATTTTTCTACTACTATTTTGAGGGCTTTAAGAGTGAGTTTGGTTTGTGAGTGACCACAAACCTAAAATATATGATATGTGATTTTGCTTTATCTAAGAGTAATGTTCTCCTGCTTCACAAGCTGACATCTAAACCGCTTTTAGATAACAAAAACGCTTATAACAATGATCGGAAGAAGCAGTTCATTCACAACAAAATCATATCTGAGAATGTTTAAAAGGTATTTAAAAGGTTAAACTGCTTCTGAGTTATAAAAGCACTCGAAAATCTTTTTCTCCATAAAAGTGTGTTTTCCAAGAAACACTTAGGGACTTTTTTATTGAAAAGTTTGGTGTGCCTCTAAATAGAAGCCCGTTATGAACAAAAGTACTTGAACAAAAGCATTTCCGATCCACATAGGGTTGATTGATTGTTTAACAATCTTTAACATTCTTGATTCTTAAAACAAGGTAATATAACTTTTGTAATAAATTTCTTCCACGACAAGTTGCTTTCATAAATATATTGACTCGTTTGGAAATGCTTTTAAAATGACTGAAAACACTTTTGATGAGAGTTCTTTTAAAACCCGAAAACATTTTCACCAACAAAACTTTCAATTCTTTTAAAAACACGAGTTGTATAACTTAAGAGTTTTTGTGTTCAATCCATGAAGGTACAACAAAGGGTACCTTGCAAAGTCATAGAAATTAATCACTTCACACAAAAGCAGTCTCAAAACAGTAACAATTAACGTTTTGAGAAGTTAGGCAGCCTATCAATACCTAATAAGCAGCTTGATTATCGGAAAATTCTATCATACAACAACGGATTTCAGAGGAAACGAGTTCAAAAGATTAGAAATTTCATAATACGGTTGAAAGAACGCAGTAAACCAAAAAAAATGCAGTAATCAAAAGATTTAAGCAAAAAAAAAAAAAAATGATGGAATGAAGAGTTTTTCTCAGAAACAGAAAAATGAAGAAAACATGATGTTTCTAGCAAGCCAGTGATGTCAAGCCTCCTAATCATATTCTCCAGTATAGAAACAGAAGTAGCACTTAAAAATCATCTATGAAACAGGCGTAATACGACGGAACAAATAAAAAATGAAGGCTCGAACAAAACCATAATCCTGTAACTAAAGGGGGCATTTACAACCTATATCAAATACACAAGTCCGCCATCTTTTCTTCTCCATACAAGACCTTAGCTTCAAAGTGCTGCCCTCACGACTCCTCTCGCTCCTTCACGCCTCATTTCAGCAGCTTTACCGCTTCCTCGGAAATACATGTATACTTGCTGCACATGTAGAGGGGGAGGGGGGAGGGGGGAGGGGGGAAATGTGTTATAAAAGACCAAATAACAAATGCTAGCTTTTCTTTTTCGTGACAATTTGGCAACGATATTTGGGATTGGAACTAGACCTGAATGACCCAGATGCTCAGCACTGATTCAAGACAGAACATTCCAAATCCAATGAAGTAGAAGATCTGCAAGCAATGGAAAAATAAAAAGTATCATTGAGGACCGTTTGGTTTCTCCCTTCCGTATTTTGAAAACATCTGGAATATGCTTTTAACCCATATCCTCTCAAAGGTTCTGAATGTGCAACACTCATGTGGCTGGGCAGCCATACAAAATATTAGAAGAACAATATACTTATGGAACCAACACTCTTACCCCAACCAAAACATGGTCACCAAGAACATCAATTGCAGGCAGAATGCCACTGTTTCAAAAGCACACGAATAAAATCATAAGCAGCATACACAGGAGAAAACATTCACTTTGTATATCCATCAGCACGCACCAAATAAATAATCCATTGATCAATCATAAATGTCTAAAAAGTGTTAAGGGAAATTCAATTAAACTACATACGTGAGAGATTTTCCTTTGAAGAATATCGGAGGAGCAACCGCAGCAAAGATGCAGAAGCCAATGTGGATCTGTTGGTAGAAGAAAATGGAATATGTAACTAGTTAATTATGCTAAATGACAATGTGGACTGCATATCAACTACAACAACAAAAATTTGGGATAGCTTACCAGATAAAACAAGAAAAACCATCCATACTTTAAAGCACTCTCGGACCTGCAAGAAGATAAAATTAGAGAATTCAAACCAATACTATAGCTAGCTACAAATTAAGCAGCTATATTCATCATGGTTGAAACAATTACATATGCTGTAACCAGATGAATTCCTCATAACCATCATCAATACTACTGTCATATTACCCAAATCCAATAAGTTTTATTCCCTAAATCTTCCATAACTGGTTCTTTGTTGCTTCATAATAGTCTCACATGGTGTCCAAGCTTTAAAGGAGTTCCTTTTGGCTATAAACAAGTCGTATACAGAAGTAGGACTCTGGCAGGATTCAATAAAAATGGGCAATATATACCTGAAAACACGGTACAGTGGACGGTACCACAAGACATAGGATCCAGGAGCCCCTGATATGAAGTAGATAACAGCAAGGAACCAAATTTTTACCCCTACACCAAAGATCAGGAAACGATCAATTTCACCCAACATGAGATAGATCCAAAATGAGTACTTGTTTACATGCAGGACAGTTGCCAAGTATGTTTTCACACGCACCTTCCCCCTTAATCCATGCCGTAGTAACAGCTATTACATTCCAGAAAAGGCAAAGAACAAGTCCTGCATAACACCATCGATCATCACAAAATTTAGGCAGCCTTCAATGAACTTTAGAAGTTTAGGACATATAAACAATAACATAAGCTATAAAACATCACACTACACAGATAGACTCACGCAGCCTATCTCACACCCATCTTATACATATAGAGATGAAGTAATGCTAAAAAAACAGATGACTAGAAACTAAATCTGCTCAGCACAATAGGTTAGTTTTAGAAGCCAAGCTCATGTAATGATACATATAGAGAGAGACTATGACCAACTTCTATACTTATGATTGTTTGAAGTTTTGGTTTTCCTCAAATTTTCAAGCCTTAACACCATAATCTAAGATCCACCATCAACAATCATAATTTCCAGTGAAGGGAACAAAAAGCCAGCGCATATGTGAATATAATTTAGATTTAAGTTTCTGCAATAAGAATTGTGATATAGAGTCAACGCATAATCATATCCATAAATAAAACAATGACTGACATACCTAACCATGTTGTGAATGCAACATACTGCACCCTCTGCAAATGAATTGGTATTTCATTTGCAATATCATGATGGATAATTGGGAAGAAAGGTGGCCAATTTTTTTCCTCAAGAACAATTCCAGCTGCAAAACAAAAGGGACGATGGAAAACATTAGTCGATAAAATTTCAAAGGATGTCAAACTTGTAAGTGTTTCGAAAACCATTATTTTAACCTCCCCCAGAATGAGGAGAAAAAGTATCTCAGAAAAATAAGTCAAAGTAAAATACCACGTGCGGCAGCTTCTTCTTTCCGTCTTACAATCTGCATAATATCACAAAAGATGACAGTGAAAAACTTGTTTGGATGAATAAAAAAACCACAACAGGGAATTTGCTGAAACATTTATTGCCATGATCTTTGAATGATTATCCACACTTTCAGAATTCAGAATATCTTTCAAGTCATACCTCCTCCCGCTTTCTCAATTCAGCTTCTTTAGCTTGGAGTTCCCTCTCCCTCTTTTTCAAATCCTATATTTAAAAAAAAGAACCTACACTTAGTAAACAAAAGAAGTCCACTTCAATTGCCTAACTAACAATCTGAAATTAAAACTTACTGCATTTCCATCGATAGGTATATCAACGGGGTCACCAAGGCCGTAGTTGAAACCAGCACGTTCAGGAGGAAGAGGTGAAAGTCTTGAGTTTTTGGCAGGAGCAACAATTCCAGGATTCTGCTAATTATGTTAGCACATCATAAGAGCTCAAACAATACGTACAAAAAAGCAAATTATTTCTCTGTTTTTACATATAAATCCATGATTTATGTTTTATGCGCCTGATAAGTTTACAACACCCATGCCTTGCCCAAATGGTAGAGCTTAATCTGAAACAAGATAGATACATACATAGCTTGGTATCTACATGTGCGCTCAAATATTTCCAACTCAAAATTCTGACTGGAATCCAATAACCCACAAATACCCAACTCAAAATTGACCAAAAATAAATAAATAAATAACGGAAAAAAAAAAGAAATAAAAAAAAGCGTAAATTGGATTTAGATAAGGTTACTTCTATACAAGGATTCAATCATAACCGCTCGAGCAAACAGATATAATTAAAATTTGAAATTTTGAAAACACAGACAGTAAACCCATGAAATTTTCGAAGTGGGATTCAGATATGTTGACTTGATTCACTTCAATTCGACAGCAAAACCCAGATCTTAAAATCTCTAAAACCCAAGTCCAAATCCAAGTCGACGACTTTATCAACCAGATTCACCAAATCAGAAAACCCAGTTCGAATTCAATTGATTTCAAAAGAAACAACAGCAAAAATCATCTAGATAGATAACTCACCGAGAAAGGATTGACTTCTTCTTCTTCGGCAAAAGGGTTACTGTCGTAGCGACCAGCCATGGGGGAGAGAGAGATTTGAGCGCCCAAAGGACCGGTCTCAGAGCTTGTCCGAGAGATCTGAGAGCTTATGAGAAGAGAATAAAAGAAAAGACTTTGATGGAAGAAGTAAAATTGAAGCAAAATATAGTTTCAGGCACAAAAGTATGAAGGGAAACTGTGAGCAGATGAAAAAGGAATTTCTAGAGAGAGAAAGTGAGTAGACTGGAGAACCGCTGCCTTTGGTTTACTGATTTTTTTTTTTTTTTCTAGAGAGAGAAAGGGGATGAATCGCCGACTCTTTGTCAGCTTTTGACAGCCAAAGGCGGCTTTTTTATTTGATTTTTCAGAATTTTAGGGGCATAATTGAAAATTCAATTTAATTTTGGGTTTTTGGTTATGGTATGTTTTTTCAGACAATGACATTGAGATGTGAATGTGATGCTATATTTTGGAAAGCTATCTTATCCCTATATCACTGTCTGAAACGTAATGATTAGGTAATTCGGACCATTAAAATTAAAGTCAATAATTATCATTAACTTAGTTGGTTATCTCACACAAATCAAAAGCTCTGATCTCCTTTTCACAAAAGATGATCAGGTTTTTTTGTTCTTAACTTCTTATGCTTCAGACCTCTGAACATTAAGATCCAGAGAAGATTCCAAATGCCTATATTTTAGCAACATTTTGAAGTGCTTCCAAATCTCTATTTGTTTGGAAGAAGTATCATGTCTTAGGTACGAGATGAGCATGCAATATATTTTATGATGAGTTCGACAGATGACTGTATCTACTTCAACGGTAAAAACATAACGTTGTTACTTACATATATTCGATGTGTTACTCAATCCATATGATGTTAGCTGTGGGTTTTGTTGTACCAAATTTCGTAGTTTTGTAGTTGTTTTTTATGCCCCACCTAATTTTTTAATCTTTGGTTAGACAATGTAAAGTTAGGCAGGCATCGCTCGGACCTCCTTAAACTATACGAACTCGACCTCGAACTTTGAATATAAAGAGACGAAGTTAGCTACTCTAGCTAAATTGACTAAAACTTTGTTTTGTTTTATAAACTTTCACCATCTATATTTCCTTCTACACTTCTCTCTTTGTTTTCGTTTTCTTTTTGTTCGTCAATTTTGTTTTAATTTACTTGATTCGAACCTCAAAGAAGTTGAGTTTCGTCCACCAATTATCTTTTAATTTACTCGATTCAAAGCTAAAAAATAATAATGAATGTATGTATAAGATGGAAGTTCGGAAATTAATTCCCTACTTTTCTTCTCATTTGCAAACACTTAACCGAGAACTAGAAAATTCTTATCAGAATGATTATTCTATTGTGAATAGGATTATTAATTAGAAACGTGATTTTTTTTTTTTACTTTTTATTGTTAAAAGAGAAGGAGATGTTCAAAACTATTACAATAATTTAGGAGATGGGTAATTTTCGAACCCAAAACACATGGATAGAAATCAACACCTTATCCACTAAAATATTGGACCACATACAAATCAGAATTGTTATTGTGCAAACTTAAAGTAGAATTCCAGTAAGATTTGGATATCAAATTATCATGAGTTTGTATTACATGGAAGACAAGAAACTCATCATGATTAATATAAAAACAAAAATACAAGATCAAGAACTAAGCACACAATTCTCGTACACCTGAATCATTTTCTATCTTTATCGTCGCTTTCTCTCTCACCCACTTTTAAAATTAGCTTCACAACATATTCTAATATATAAAGGTTAGACTAGAAGGCAAGGCACCAGCGATCAAGACTTGACCTGATTATTTATACGATTACGCGCTAATGCGTTATTCATGTGCTTCCAGAAGGATTGAGACTACATTTCTGCATTACATTTATTCAGAAAAATAGCTCCGGATTCGAGTCATAGAAGCAACCTTTTTTTGCAAAGCAAAAGTAAATCTATGTACAAAAGATGTTGTCCCGACTCTCGTAAAACTGAGAACCTTACTGACTTACGGTCTGTAATTTTTACATTTATTAAAAGAAAAAAAAAACTTGGATTCCGAGAAAATAAGGGACAAAATTTACTGATTATATTGTCACTGCCATCTTCAAAGAACCATCTGGTGTAAAAAATGCATATGAGACCAGTGTAGACCATCCATATACATAACCAACTACACCGAGACATATCAAACTTACAAGGACCGCGGCCTGAACAAATATCGAATTTACGAGAACCACGACAGGGCGGAGGCAAAATCTGAATTGCAAGGATCAAAACTTGTGAATAATTCAAATAATGAATTAACTATGGGTTCAATGAAACGCTACACAAACTATGGGTATAGACGAGATTGAGCGCCTCTGAATGAAGAGGCACTAATAATTTCAACTAGCTCGGCTAGGACTTGTAAGTTAAGATCTCAAGTTGTCGAATTTACGCTGTTTCCTGCGTTTTAGGCTACTTTTAAATGGATCAGCCCAGCTCGGGTCTTCTTCTACTGCGTTGTTCCACCGCTGTTTGAAGGTTATAAACTCCCGCGTTGACTGCCTCCTAATCTGCAAATGTAAACAACAATACATTGGTAAATAATTCATCGCTCATATATTGAATAGTTCGGTAAGAGGATTGGTGATTTCGCATGATAACTTGATCACTTTGGACATCTATACTACATATTGGACAGCAGGTCTCACCTCAATTCGCACGTCATGCCCTGAAGCAGCTCGTTTCTGTATATCATTAACAACGTCAACAACATCAAATTTAGAATGCTAGTAGTTGTCGAATCTTTTGAGAAAGAAAACGAAGAAAACAAAAGGATGGCTATTGCTTGTGAAGTTTACCTTACTCTTCTTCTCAGGAACCTGGAAATAGGGAAAGAAAAATGGGAAATGTTAATGGTGAAAATAAGAAAAGAAAAAACCAAGCCGTCGACAAGGATCAAATATGCATGTGCAAGAGATATGCAATGCTTATGGTTTAACACTTGCAAGCACGAGAACTTCCTTCTCTAGCAGACAAAGAATATGCAGAGATTAACTAACCTTGTTTGTCGACGAACCACCATATCCCAAAGTTTGTATTCCCTTGTGAACAATATATTCACTATCAACAACTCCCACTTTCTTGGTACGGTCTCCCTACAAAACGCAGTATTCTAGTTATGGCCAGCTGAATGTTATGTAAACTGACTCGGGATTATTGACTTGAATAAGCAATAGTCAAGCAAAAGCAAGAAACCTAAGCAATTTCTAGCAACCTAATGAGGAAATTGATCCTAACAAGAACCAGGAAAGCAGTTCTTACCTGTGCACAATACCCAAGTCTCATATCCAGACCCCATCCATGTACAAGATCATTCTGAACAAAAAGAAAGCTGCTCCGTGAGGAATTAATGAAGATAATGTTTAACATAGTATTACACATGGTAGTGGCGCTCATATTATGCAAGCGTAATGTTTTCTTCAACAATATATTGTAGTAGAGGTGAACAGATTAAGATACAACGGCTACCTGTATAAGATGCCAAGTACAATGCCAGGCAGCTCTTGAAAAAACGGGAGCCATGCCTTCCACAAACCTGCATTTGTCAATTTAAAAGGCTAAGCAACAAGTCCTATGGTCCATTCTAGAAAATGAAAAACTATATCCCAAAAAATAAGCTGATTAGAATTCTTGCAATTCGGATATCAGATGACCCCTTGGAATGTTTAGTCTTAATTATTAACTTTTCTTCACCCAGAATGACAATCAACAAAAGAACACAGTGTTGGACTATTGAATAACAGTTAACCCACATCCTAACATTTGATCCTAAATTCAAGTTCCGGTATTCACAGCTCCTTGATGAAAAGTTGAATTACACACGTATAGTCTCAGAATATAGAATAACTGTCAGCTCTCATCTCAACGGATATAACTGTCAACTCTCATCTTAACGGATTTTAGAAGCAGTGGTAAACCAAGAAAACATCATACAAGGCAGGTCAGACCTCACAGCTACTCATCACACAAGCAGCCAACAAATTCTTCAAACTTGGAAGGAATAGCTGTGTCTGTCATACATATTAATATGAGCATGCCAACTCACCCGGTACATGGTGGTCCCTGACTTGCTTCTGTACACTTTGTGCTGCCTCTGGTGTCATAAACTCTTCTGCGAAGAGTGAAATCTTGTTATTAAGATAACAAGTGCTCAGAAAAGTAAATCAATAGACTTAAGATAGTTGTTTTGAAACCACCATATTCACCTATGAAACTTCTTATTTTTAGCACGAATTGTAATTCTATGATGTATATCTGTTGAATTTGGATGCAAAGCTGGCTGAGATATCTCCAGTCCCGCTTCTTTCACAATTTCAAGGTATCTGGGAAACAAAACAAAAATTTAAGTTACCGGCTATCATGCCATTTATGGTCCAGAGAATAGCATGAAAATAAAACCATATGCTGCCTATGGGATCAAGTTAAAATGTTTAGACAAAATAAACTCTCTTAAACAATTTTCAGACAAGTTAACTAATGAAAATAATTTCAAACAGATAATCTTCTGAATTATGGTCCTAAAAAGATGCTTTAGTACAAGAAAATGCAATGAGAAGGCAATGAACTTACATTCAATTGATATGCCCTCACTCATGTAATTATGAATAACTAACTAAAAACTACCCTATTCAGAGTCGAACATAATCAGAGTATGTGTTGCATAAAGTGTCCTGGGATGCATTAAAATTACCTTCCTGGATGAAAATTATCAACCCCCAAATCCTCATCCCAAAGGAATACGTAATCATAAATGGACACAATATCTGGATGCAGAAAGCGTTTCGCAAACCACCTGAAAATAAATCATAAAAAATAGGATGAAGGAAAGAGAGATGAGAAACGGAACAGAAAACCAGGAACAGCACTAGAAGGAATTCTTGGATAACTGCAACTGTGAGATTTTCGGTAGGAGATTGCATGTTTTTTCATATCACGATCAAACGAGCACATTGCAGGCACTACATATATGTTATATATTCAAGCCAGATAAATGGAATCATAAGTGGAACGATTAACTTACCACTTTGTTTGGTTCTGGGCAACTATGTGTATGGCCTCGTTACTCCACTCAAGATCCCACCACCCATCAACATTCCCATCATAATGGAATAGGATAAAGGTAAAATTTTCTGGAAGAAACTGAAATGGATAAAATTAGCCGAAGTGTCAGTTGATGTCTTTTGGAACATAATAAGAGAAAAATGCATTACTCACCTTTCTCACAATAGCATCAACACTATCCTTTTGCTTAATACCAACCGGAATAGCCAGCAAGTTACGGTTGCTATAATCATCGACCTGAATCAGAATAAGCACCCAAATCACAAAAAGTGTCTATATCCAGTTCATAAGGAACAAACTTCACTTTACACATTGCAGTCTATGATCAGTAACTGAACAATCATCTATCAATTTTCTATTAGTGAGGATAAGTTGATATGCAAGAAAGAACCTTAAAGGTGGTGCTAAGCACAAGATGATTAGAATCTTACCTTTAACCTTGAACTACTTGTCAACCATAGAGGCCTTTGCTCTAAATCTGACCTAGGCTGTATAATCCCACGAGGTAAACTGTCCAACTTTCTCGAAGTCGCAAAAATTTCCTGAAGCATCAGAAGAACCTCAGAATATAAAGAAGGAAGAAACATCAATCCGCAATGGATGATCCAATCATGAAAGAATTGCATATTGGACTGGTAATCTCCGTAATTTGGAAATCAACGGAAAAAGAGCTACTGAAGTCTTACTTTAAGGTATTATAGAAAGGTAACAAAACATTAACTTGGCAACATGGACACGAGGATCAAATCACTACCTTTACTGTGTCAAAGGGATTCCACTTTGCGTCAATCTAATAAACGAAAGGAGCAAAGGACAATCAGTAGACTAACCACCAGGACAAGGAAAACAGCAATTATAGAATTACCATGATATCAAAAAGCTAGAAATAAATCAATTTATCAACGACTATGAGAACTCAGGGTCAAACTCAAACACAAAACAACAATAACGCTACTACTATGTTACTTTTGAGTTTCTCTTGAACCCGAGAAAAATTATTTCAATCGGCCAATCAAATGCAGTGAATTGCTATCATAATTCTTGTGTGTATGATGGTACCTCCGTCTGCTGATAAGCTTGATACTGAAAGTTGGTGGTTCTATACACTATGAATAACATTACGGTACATGTAACTCCCATAAATGACAGCTGCTTCATCTTCATTCCGCTTTTCCCCTGCACCGGCATCATACATTATTGAGCGTGAGACGGGTTACTCAACGGAATACAAGCTTTTGGCTCCAACTCAACTGAATACAACGACAGAAACAAAAACACCAAAGGGTAAGAAATTGTGGGTCATACCCCATCAGAAAAAGAATTCTTTTTCTTGAACATCCATATCCATGAGTTTGGCGACTTCATGGACAACCAAGTTCTCTAATTTGTTTTCATATACGAAGCTGCATCAAACAAAAACCAATATTATTTGTAATTCCAACCAAATGCTACCAAGATATATAATCCACAAATTTACCAAAATCCAAGTTTGAGATCCAATTTATAATGATGCATCTTATTCAGAGTAAATGTCAAGAAAAGTTGCAGAACCCATCAAAATTTAAAGAAAATTATAAATGGGACTACATAAAGTTATGTTCTTTTTAAACTTTACCATCAATGGGAAAACCTCTACACAGAAATCAATCCAATTAGATCTTAATTAGGCAAAAATACTATAACCCACATACAGAAAGTTAATTTTCTTTAAAATAACAAGGAAAAAAAAAATCAGACCAAAAAGACAATGAAAAAAAACAAAAATGTTTCCTCTTTGTTTTTGCAGATATAATTGAAGAATCTTGAAGCTGATCAATGACTGATCAGAACCCAAAAGAGAAAACCCACCATGCAAACAATAAAACCTCCGGCCTTCCTCTGTGAATCTCCAAAAGAAAGCAGAACCAAAAGCAGAGATTCGCTGAAAGATCAAGCCTTGACGACCGTCGGATTCAACAGCTGCGGAAAGAAAAGAAAGAAAGCCAGACACTCTCACTAAAGTTTCAGCCCAACCCACAAGCAATGGCGACCGTAGGATTTGGCAAAATGGAAGAACACGCTTTTTAGAGAGAGAAAGCAGGGGAGAGAGAGAGAGGGGGGAGAGAGAGTCGAAAGGCGGATTTCAAGGGAGAGAGTCAGCTGCTGATGATGTATTGAGCTATTGCATGCGCAGAGGACGAATCAGAAATCCATTTACTTATATGTTTTGGGGGTTCTGATTTTCCGGCGACGACGAGTGTCACTGTACGAATCAGACGCGCGCGAACCTTCCGATCTCCGTCTGTCTGTTTCTTTTCTGTGTCCTATTTCCTAAATATCATGTTCCTTTTTTATATTCGTGAGATCTCAGACCGGACACCATTTGTTTGTTTTTATTTTATTTTAATTTTGTTTAATAAGAAAAATAAGGTTTATATTTAATTGCATTTTACACCTTTTATGTTCTAACGAATTTCTAAAATAGGTCATAATGTTTTAATTTTCTTATTTTGCACCATTAAATATTATATTTCATTCATTTATGTCATTTGTTGAATAGATTGTCTGATCCTTTCTTAAACTATGTAATGATACTCTTATATAAATTAACGTGTAAGCGATAAAAAACCAACCAAGAATTTGTAAAAAAAAAAAAAAAAAAAAAAACCTGTGACCAAAATAAAACTTCAAGATGCAAAGCGGCCAAATTAAAACATTGTGTACCATTTTGATAGTTGCCTCAAACTTAAAAGGGCGAAACATAATTAGCCAAAAAACCAACCAAGAATTTGTTAAAAAAAAAAAAAAAAAAACCAAAACCTGTGACTGTGAAGTGTCGCCGTCTGTCCTCCTCAAAACAGATCTTAGGATTTCTAATTTTCTAGGGTGTTGCTTTTTAGCCATTTTCTTGCCTTGTTGTCCAAATCTATAAATCTTTTATTTATTTATTTATTTATTTTATCTGTTTTTGGGTGGGAAAATTTGTAACCAATTGAATTAATTTACCAGATTTATCCAAATGATTTGTTATTTATTTTATAAGAACAAAGATAATTTTGTTTTTGAGCTAAGGATAATGATGATGATTTCTCTTCTAAGGTAGGAAATTGGTTGAGAAGCTTAAAAGTCAACAATTTTGGAAGGTTTACACTCAGTTTCCACATTAAGTTTCTTTTTTCTTGGCTTTTGTTATGTTTGATTAATGGATGATTAGTGGCATAGGATAGTTACCTAAGTGAATTTATGCAAATTCAAACCTACACCTTTTCTTCTTTTTTTTCCTTTTTGATCTAGAGGACTGAATACAATTACCTAAATTTAAATTTTCACACACATTCAATCATTTGAGATGACCAAGAGAATGCTGAAATGTCTTTATGAATCTTTTCGATCCTAAAAAATAAATAAAAATAAAAACTGTGAAGACGAAGCCACTAGCTAGTTTTTTTGTAAAAAAGAGAAAAAAAATTACACACACATCCTTTATTCTCTTAGCATTACAATATTTTTACAACTAATATCTTATTTGGAAGTGTGTATTTTTTTTTTAACAAACGATATTATCTACACTAAAGGAATGAGATATGATTAGCCTTATAATGAGCTGGCAATAATATGGTTCATGTTCAAATTTGGCGAGAATCGAATTTAAGACCTCTCACTTACAAATGAAGAGAAATACCACATACTGTAGTATTAAGGGGCTCATTTAAAAGTATTTTTAAAATGAATGAAAACGATATTGGTGAAAATATTTTAAAAACCAATCTTAATAAAAATAAATAAATAAATCTAAAAAAACACTTTAAATACTTCCTGCAATAAGCACATATCTTCCGCTTCTTCTAAACTAGCACGTATTCGTTACATTTGTGATAACTTATACAACTTGTGAAGTCTGTCATGCGTAAGGCATATAGAAAAGTTTGAATAACTTTATTATTCTGTCAAATTTTCAGCTTGACACGTATAATATATCCCTGAAAAAAAAACTAGAAAATTAAAAACGTGGCTTCTCACTAATTTTGGGTTGTTTTGTAAATACACGAAAGCATGGACCCATTAGGACAAAAGTCTCTTTCCATTGCAAGGAGATCGTTGGATTTGGTGTAGGAACTAGAAGCTGTGGACCAATCAGCTTCTTCCACCTTTCCCCCTCAAAAGCCGGACTGCCAACTATTTTTTACGACCACGACAAATCTGTGGTCTTTTTTATAATTAGCGAACAATTAATCTACTTGTCAATTACCTTTTCAGCCACGGTTTACGATTTTTTTTCGGTACAAACAATAAAAAATTTACGTTAAATTCTAAAAATGAAAACTCACAAATTAAGTTGCAGGCTACTAGCTATGCTAGTGTTCTTTTTCCTCAATAATTACCAATGTCATGGTCGCGTAATCACTATTTTTTCATAAACGATAGTATTAGACAGTTAAATCATCAAACACTTAAAATAAATAAATAATAGTTTTCTCTTTCATAAACAATAGCGTAAGTGAGTTAAATTATTAATTATTAAGGAGAAAAGAGATTGGTAGGAATCGAAACCGTACCAAAGTACATACGCATCGATGCTTTAACTCTAAATTTTCTTATCCAATGAGTGAATGAAGAAAATTAAAAAAAAGTGAGATTAAGGAAAGTAGTTAAAAAGGTGAGATTAAGGAAAGTAGTTAAGTAATCTATTAATTTATTTATATTTATAAGAAATTTTGGTGAGAAATCACATCTTACGAAATATAATACTCACCAAACTTTTTTTGATGGGTTGTTGTTGGCGGTTTGCCTTTCTATTTTCTGTTACGGATGCGTGACAAAAACCTCAATCGACTTAAAAGTAAGTTTTGAAGAACCCTAAAGCTTATCAGGTGTAGCATTCGATCTATCGTTTTTAAGTTTATGATCGTCACCTTTACCATGTGATGATGGACATGGGTTCACAGCCATCTATTTCCAAAAGTGCTTTCACTTGTTTAAAAGGCATCTTCTTGATAAGGATCGTTATCTTTTATAAATCAAGACTTAAATTCGAGTTTTGTTGTCGACAATCTTTCTCAGTGAATGATCTGTAAAAACAAAAAAATGGATCAAGACTCTCTTGGTAAGTCCTCAAACAGACTTGTGCTATGTCCTCACCCTAAAAAGATGTTAACATATATGTAGACTTAGCATAATAAAGTGATAAGAAATGAGATTGATTAGTGTATCAAATCAAAGGATACTTAATTAGTGACATTGTTTAAGTTCCACTACACCTTAGTGGAGTATGGGAATCATTAAACGCATTAATGTATAAATTAGACGGAAAATTAGTACTTCATCACCCAATCAAGTTCGATGAATGCAAAGACTTTCAAGATGATTGGTTGGAGTCCGATACGTATAGGTTAATTAGCAGCCAGTATAATATTCATAATATGGTTGGGCGTTATTGGAACGATGACACGAGAAGCTTTTTATTATGATATAATATAAATAGACGATGTTGTATTTGATATGTAATATAATGCAAGAGTAGAACCAGAAATTTATATAGGAGTAGGATAATAGTTCTTCTACCATATCAAGATGTAAGTAAAATTTATTCTTAATTAACAGAAGATTGGTTTTGCATTTTTGCAGCGGATAGAGTGGGGGTGGGTTAATTTTTGCTTAGTAGGTTGGAACCGTTGGGATGACATATTATATGTGGGATGGGGTGGGCGGTCTAAGAATTATAAACCTTTATAAACCTTCCCCTTCGCTAGAGGCCACTCAAGCCTTGTCTTAGTTTATGCACCTGATGTCCTGGACATATTATATGATACTAAAAATATATATAAGTACTATAATATAAGGTGATTGGTAACATTACGTGAATGTGTGTGGCCATATTGAAAAATTACTAAATTAAATAATACCTATGCTTAGTTATGAAGAGATTTTTCAGTGTGTCGGGAACAACACAATTTATATCAAGTGTAATAATACAATTGGTACCAATTGTAATATTACACTTCGTATAAAAGGTCATGTTCTGTTTTTAGGACACTGAAAAACCTCTCCTAGGCACATTGAAAAAACTTCTCCTAGTTATGGGACTCCGCGATGCATAATGTATAAACTATAAACTGTGCCCGAAAATTATAAAATAATGAAGAATTTTTCTTAGGCCAGAAAAAAAATGAAGAAAGTTAAACATATGGGGGAGGTGCTAAAGTTAGGAGTTTTTGTCATAAAAAAAAGGTCACATGGATTTGGTTTCTCGGTGTAGTTTTGTGTTTGGTGGTGCTTAACTATTAATTATTTGATATAATTTAAAAATAATAATAGGGGTATGCTATCCACACATTTTTTTTACTTCTCACACACCCCTTGATAAATTATGTTCGTTGATCTTCTTCAATTCATCCGATCCGACAACTGAAAACTAAAAAAATGTGGAAGAAATAAAAAAGAATGAATAGATATCACATCCCAAAAAATATTATGGATTGGGAAGGTTGGACTTGGAGTGGTTTCGAAGCTGAAAGTTTGTTGGTGCTGCTGCTTAATTACTTGTTAGTTTAATCTGCTGCAAATAATAACTTGGAAGGCATGGCTAGTTGATGACTCCAAGAAAACGCACAAGTCGAAATGTTTAGGTTATGGGAATCCTGAGTCCTCCTGCCTGCGTTTGACGTCGGTTTTTGCCCCGCACGTGCCCCGCGCCCATGCAGTGCGAGATGCATGGTTTAAAACTTGGATCTGGATGACATCAAATGGTGATCATTTGTACGAAAAGGCCACCTTTGCGTGCACGTTTATGTGTGTAATTGTTGTTCTTAATACATCATGTAATTGGAATCAGTTTGGTGACATCATTTGTGTGCGGGAATTTGCCCAGAAAGTTGCAAACCGATATTAGGTATGTTGTATGGTGTGGTGCGTAGAGGATTATTTGGGTTAATTAATGATACTTCATGTTCGTATGGTTACTATTAGAGCAACTCTACCTTTGAAAAATGAGCTGGCCTAAAGTTCAACTAATCCACCAAAATGAATAGTAATTGACTCCAATGAACAATAATTGACCAAGTGCACCTCTACCCTTAAAAAAATGAGGCAAGAGTTTAGTCAATTCGTATTAAAATATTATTAATATTTTTATAAAATAATAAAAATAAATTTATTTTTATTTTCGGATAGAATTTTTATCTAATCTTGTCTCGTCACGTGTCATTTTCCAAAAGTACATTTTTTGTAAAAGATGGTTAGGTATTTATATATAAAAAAAAATCTTCTTTTTTTTTTAAACAATTTTTTATAATTTTTTATTAAGTTAATTAATCTGGACCGTTGGATTTCAAAAAAGGAAACCCAACAGCCCAAAAGTGGACACATGGCCCTTAAGATTCTCCCCTTTTTTTTAATGCTGGAATGCGCGCCCACACGCATGTATATCCCACACGCCAGCGGCAAAAAAAAAAATCACATAGCTGACATCAGCCTTGAGTTATGTAGGCCGGTCTCTTACTCAGTCCATTATGTGCTGGGCTCAAAGCTGGCCTCCATTTTGGGCCAACCTATTGGGTGATGGAGTGGGTTTTTTTGGGGGAGGGGGGGGGGGGGCGCTAGCCTAAAAAATAGACTTTGGGCTAGCACATTTGTTAGAGGTTAAAGTGCTCTAAGAGTGACGGAGTTCAATACATTTGAAGATAGGTGTGAATACTTTTTCGTTTTGAGGGAATTATAAAAGAGTTAGACAACAATGTATTGTATCCTTGTCAATTGCATTATTTTGGGAGAAAAGTGATTCATTTATGAAATTAGCATAACTTCTCATCTTGGACATAGAAATTTGAAATCGATAAAAGAAAAATATAATAACTAAGCAAGTGGTTGAAGAAAAATATATATTATTTTGGTTTATTGGTGTAGTTTTCCATTACACCTTGAAATTGGCATAACTCCTCTCCGCAACAATAAATTAGACCCAGGCGTTGTCTTCTCTCTCTCTCTATCTCTCTCTCTCTCTCTCTCTCTCTCTCTCGTGATTGATGGTTCCATGGGCCTTCCCTTCTCCACCGTAGGTGACATGGAGGAATCCATCTTCGTCCTTGTTTTGCTCATCGACTTCAGACATCAAGGCACCTATCAAAACATTGGAAGTATTATTTCAACAGCCACAACTTTAACTTTGGGAACAAGATGGCATATTTAAGCCTAAAACTAAAATAAGGTTGAGTTTGAACTCACCAATGGGAGGCTCAATGTTCTTGAAGGAAACAAAAATAGGCTTGTCTATGGTGTCTATGTTGAGCCACCCGATCCATGCCCGAATGAAATAACTATATTCACCAAGAGGCAGCTCACCGTGGACAAGCATTCTGTAGACAGAAATTAAATTAACAGAACAGGCAATAAGAACCCGCCTTCGTATAAGACAAGGAACTATGAACACAAATGTCTTCTTCCTTTGCAGATGAATTTCCGAACATATACCGAAAACATAAACGACTAATCCACGGTAACAACAAAAATAAGATAACTAAAGCAAAAGGGAATTGGAAATTAACTTGTCATACTCAACGTAAGGAATGTCACTCCTTCCATCCTTCACAATCACCTGTATGGGAGCTCAAATTATAATATGTATCCAATTGAATGAACGCATGGAGAGGAAGTAAAACATAAATTTGACAGGGTGAAATTCTTACTGGTACAAAGCCTCGACGCTTCTCCCTTAACTCCCAAGCTTTTGCACAAGTATGGAGTTTGTGTTTGAATATCTTAATATATAACCTGAACACATATCAAAAGCGTAAATGGAAAAACAACATCCCAATCTATTGAAGCAGTACAAATTAATCAAGACAACTCAAGACAACAAGGGAATTGGCAACTAACTCAATATTCCTCATGGCATCCTCCTTGCCAGGAATGTCAGGCCTCGCGGCAATCCAAGCGGCATTCTCCTTCATGATAGTCTCCTGCAACTTATCATACATACCACCCTTCTCCGCAAATCACATGTATGGAAGCTCAAAGTAGTACTGCGTTCAAAAAATGCAAACGTGCATAGGATATTGACCGAGTAAAATTCGTACCCATCCTTTCACTTTAACACACCAATGGGCCTTGAAATCGCAAAGTTTCCTTTATTCCAAAAAAAATGGAAAGAAAACAATCATCAAGATTCAAAATTCACACCAAACAGAAGCAGAAAATCATAATTTATGTCTTCTTCTTTTTCTTTCAATAAAGCAACTTCCAATTCAAAAAGGAACAAATATCATAACTCTGGTGGAAATATTAAACATCCAAAAATTAACATCAAAATATTTAAAACAAACAAAATAGGCATATGAGTATTGCAAAAACTATAAAATTAACTAGTTAAAAACAGATGAACAGACCCCGAGCATATTCAGCATCGACAGAGCTTTTTGCCATATCGAGTATGATTGCTGTTCCCTGCAAATTTTCAAACAACGAAACATCACAAAATAACAGTGGAAGAGGGTAAGCTTTCTATGTGGATAGGACGTATCAACACCTTTTGCATCTTTTAAAGGAAATATATAAGAATGAATAATATTGTGTTGGGTCCTGAGGACTAGGATGGCTGAAGATCAAAACCTAAATGTTCCCGGGGTTGATCATCGATGCCAGGGACGATGAAAGAATTTGAGCGCTGATGTAGCTAATAGCCACCTTCATAGTTGTTTCATTAAGGTCGTCACCTTCTACTCAACTAGTGGAAGTATCCACTGTTTTCTTTGTCTGTTAAGCCTCACTGAGAAAATAATACAAAAGGTCGTCGTACCCAGTGCACAAGGCTCCCGCTTTACGCAGGGTCTGGGAGAGGTGAATGTCGGCTAGCCTCACTGAGAAAATAATACAAAAGAAAAAACAATTTATAAATATAACTAACAAGTCCAATTTCAATCAATTAGACAATTAGAATTATAAGAAAAAATAAGGGAAAACAAAAAACTAAGGACTTGACATAAATGGATTAGGGATTTGATTGTTGATGGTTGAGAACTGGGAAAATAACAGACGGCCAAAATCAATCAAACGAGGAGAGAGATATTTAAAGGCACAGAATCACAAGTACGCCTAAAATATAAGCTCTATGTTCTATTGAAAGAAAAAGAAATGAAAATACTTTTGTTTTGCAACTTTCGAAGACTCACCACTGTATTTAAGATCTTCTAGGGTTTTTTACGGGCAAAGAAAACAAGGTTCGAGCTTCTGACGTCTACTCACGCGAAGGCAGATCTCAATGATAACAAAAATCCATATAAATCTTAATACGCTACACCCCTAAGATGTTAGTATAGAGACATCGTGTTCAAATGTCAGAATTTGACATGACACAAAACAGGTTTGTTGCCCGCTATCAAACCTAAAATTTATGTATCTTAATATGCGTCTACAAGTATATGATTGTTTGCCATCATACATAAGATTTTCTCAACCAAGGTTCACAAATTGTTGTGCTTGTTCACCGACTGAACATCTCTCCACTGTTCGGCAGTCATAATCCAAATTAGTAAACTTTGGATAAATTGCGGGTTTAGGGTTTATCATAAACCCTAATTATGTGGGGAGCTAGGGCTCACTATCCTATCCCAATTATAATTAACAGACAGGAAAAAGACCAGAGAGGATTTTCAAGCTTGAAAGAGGTTAAGGCATAGGCAAAGCTCCCTACGAATTGTATTACCCAGAAAATAAATAACAATAAAGGTCATACCCAGTGCACAAGGCTCCCGCTTTACGCAGGGTCTGGGAGAGGTGAATGTCGGCTAGCCTTACCCCCATTTATGGAGAGGCTGCTCCCAAGTCTCGAACCAAAGACCTACCGCTCATGGGCGAAGACACTTGCCATAATCACTATGATCAACCTCGTATGTACGAAATTTTCAAATAACTACTTATGATGAGAGCTCCCATATATGTCAAGAGCATGCCGATTCTTGTCCATTACTCGTCCAGTATATTCTATATTCACTTCGGAAACTACTAGCACCTTCATCGTTGATGTTCAATGTGTTGAAATGTAATCTTGTCTTGGTCCAAGACAATTGATCTGGCCCATACATAAAGAAAGATCCATGCACATGCTAAAGAATTCTAGCAAAGTTCAAGTTGGTGGAAGAGTCTAGAAGAATGGTGAGGATTCCACCAACATACAAGATTAATGTAGATAATTCTAACTTAGGAAGGTAGTGGAATTATCTAGATATCTCTAGCATGATGCTTCCATGTTTCTCCAAGGTTCCATCCATGCCTATAAAATGAGAAGGCATCCACACCATTTGAACCAACCAAGAGAGCAAGTAGTGAGAAGTGAAAAGAAGCAACAAAGCTTCTAAGAGTGTGTGAGTGTTTCCTCTTGTACTAAGTTTGTGAGTAAATAAAAATCTTGTGTAATACTTTGAGTATTCTTTCTTTCTCTTGCCTATCAATTCCGCTGCATTACATTCTTCTTTGTGAGATAAACATCTCCAAAGTAGTGAAGTCTTTTTAAGCCCAAACAAAGTGGTATCAGAGCTATGGCTAGCAACGCTATGGCAGCCTTCCAAGTTCCAGTGCTCGACAACAACAACTTCGATAATTTGAGTATTAAAATAAAGGCCCTTTTGGGAGCACACGATGTATGGGAAGTCGTGGAGAAAGGCTACACTGAGCCATAAGATAAAGCTACTCTGTCCAAACCCCAAAAGGAGAGTTTGAAAGATTCAAGAAAGAGAGACAAGAAGGCTCTCTACCTCATCTACCAAGCATTGGATGACAATGGCTTTGAGAAGGTCTCGAGTGCAACCTCGGCCAAGCAAGCATAGGAGAAGCTTCAAACCTCTTACAAAGGAGCTGAACAAGTGAAAAAGGTTCGTCTTCAAGTATTAAGAGGTGAGTTCGAATCTTTACAAATGAAAGGGTCTGAATCAATCTCTGATTATTTCTCAAGAGTCTTAGCCGTTTCCAATCAATTAAAAAGAAACGGAGAAAAGTTGGAAGATGTTAGAATTATGGAGAAGATACTACGTTCGTTGGACCCCAAGTTCGAGCACCTTGTCGTGACGATTGAAGAAACTAAAAACTTGGAAGAAATTAGTATAGAGCAATTAATGGGTTCGCTACAAGCATATGAAGAGAAACATAAGAAAAGGCAAAGGAATGATGAGCAGCTCCTCAAGACGCATGTCCAGCCAAAGAAGAAAGAAGAAAGCTTCGACAACAAGAGAAGCCATTACGAAAGAAGTTGTGGTCGAGGTCGCAGACGAGGACATGGACGTGGACGTGGTTGGAACTTCAACAACCATATCAACTACGAAAAAGGAGGAAGCTCAACAAAAGGTCGTGGAAGAGGGCGCTCAAACTTAAGGTATGAAAAATCTCAAGTTCAATGCTACAATTGTCAAAAGTTTGGGCATTATGCTTGGGAATGTAGAGCTCCAAGCAACAAGCCTGATGAGAAGGTCAATTATGTGAAAGAAGAGAAAGAAGATAATGGCGTTGTGCTACTAGCATGCATGAACAATGATGGAAACTAAGACTATACATGCTACCTTGACACCAGCGCCAGCAACCACATGTGCGGAAGAAGAAGCATGTTCGTAGAGCTTAATGAATCGGTGAGTGGCAACGTTTCTTTTGGAGACGAATCCAAAATACCTGTCAAAGGAAAAGATAACATCCTAATTCTCCTGAAAAATGGCGGTCACCAATTAATTTCAAATGTCTACTACGTGCCCAATATGAAAAGCAACATTTTAAGCTTGTGTCAACTCTTAGAAAAAGGTTATGATATTCACATGAAAAATTATTGCCTTTTTCTTAGAGATGACAAAGGAAGATTAATTGCCAAGGTGAAAATGTCAAAGAATAGGATGTTTCCTATGAATATTCAAAATGATGTTGCAAAGTGCCTCAAAACAAGTTACAAAGACACATCCTAGCTTTGGCATCTTCGTTTTGGGCATCTTAACTTTGGGGGACTGGAGTTATTATCCAAGAAGGAGATGGTGAGAGGCTTACCGTGCATCAGTCGCCCTGATCAAGCTTGCGAATGATGTTTACTTGGGAAACAGTTCAGGAAAAGCTTTCCAAATGAGTCGACCATAAGAGCCCAGAAGCCACTCGAGCTCATTCACACCGATGTGTGAGGTTCAATAAAATCAAGCTCTTTGGTTAAAAATAATTATTTCCTTCTCTTTATTGATGATCTTTCAAGGAAAATCTGGGTGTATTTCTTGAAGCAGAAATCAGAGGTATTTAGAGCATTTAAGAAGTTCAAAGTTTCCGTAGAAAAAGAAAGTGGTTGCAAGATCAAAGCCATGAGATCTGATCGAGGAGGAAAATTCACTTCAAATGAATTTCAAGAATTCTGTGAAGCCAATGGAATTCATCGACCTTTGACAGTTCCAAGATCCCTTCAACAAAATGGTGTGGCAGAAAGAAAAATCGAACCATCCTCGACATGGCTCGAAGCATGCTCAAAAGTAAAAGATTGCCTAATGAGTTGTGGGCAGAAGCTATATCATGTGCTGTATACTTATCCAATCGGTCTCCAACAAGAAGTGTGTGGGGAAAGACTCCGCAAGAAGCATGGAGTGGAAGAAAACCAGGTATCTCTCATCTAAGAGTTTTTGGAAGCATAGCCCATGTACATGTACTAGACGAGAGGAGAACCAAACTCGACGAAAAAAGTGAGAAGTTTATCTTCATTGGCTATGACTCAAATTCAAAAGGCTATAAGTTGTATAATCCAAACAATGGGAAAACGGTGATCAGTCGAGACGTGATGTTCGATGAAGAAGGAGAATGGGATTTTGGCTCTCATGCAGGTGATCTTCACTTCTTTCCTCAGTTTGAAAAAGAGAATGAACAAGGGATGATGGAGCAAGCAAGAGAGGTTCAACAAGAATCTACTACTCCACATGCTTCATCAACATCAACCAATCATGGCAATTCACCAGCATCAGCATCATTAAGTGAGAGTCTAAATGAAAGAGAAGTACCACGCACAAGAAGTCTACGAGATCTCTATGAGGTAGCTGAAAGACTCGATAATCCTACACTTTTTCTGTCTCTTTCCTGATTGTGAACCAGTTGACTTCCAAGAAGCAGTGCAAGATATTAAGTGGAGGAAAGCAATGGATGAAGAAATTGAAGCAATCCAGAAGAACGATACATGGGAACTCGCTATTCTTCCGAAATGACACAAAGCCATCGGAGTCAAGTGGGTGTACAACATAAAGAAAAATGCCAACGAAGAGGTCGAAAGATACAAGGCAAGATTAGTGCGAATCGCTATAGTCAAAGAGCCAGAATCGACTATGATGAGGTATTGCACCCGTTGCTCGGTTGAAAACTATACGATTACTAATTTCTTTAGCAGCTCAAAACAAATGGAAGATTCAACAAATGGATGTGAAGTCCGCTTTCCTAAATGGAGTCCTTGAAGAAAAAGTCTACATTCAGCAACCATCAAGCTATAAAATCAAAGGGTATGAAGATAAAGTTCTGAAGCTGAAGAAAGCCCTATATGGGTTAAAACAAGCGCCACGAGCATGGAATAGTCACATCGACAAGTACTTTCAAGAAAACAACTTCATTAAGTGCCCTCATGAACATGCTTTCTACATCAAAGTCAAAGATGGAGATATTCTAATTGTGTGCTTATATGTGGATGATCTAATCTTCACCGGAAGTAATCTAAGCATGTTTGAAAAGTTCAAAAGAGTGATGACTAAAGAATTCAAGATGACCAACATCGGGCTAATGGCATACTACCTAGGCATTGAAGTAAAGCAGAACGAAGAAGGCATTTTCATCTCCCAAGAAAGCTACACAAAGGAGATACTAAAAAAGTTCAAAATGGACAACTGCAAGCCCATAAGCACGCCAGTGGAGTGCAGAGTCAAACTAACCAAGCATGACAAAGGAAAAAACGTAGATCCAACATTTTTCAAAAGTCTAGTTGGAAGCTTATGCTACTTGACTTGCACAAGACCAGACATTCTCTATGCCGTTGGATTAGTCAGTCGCTACATGGAGAATCCCACAACTACACATTTGAAGACCGTCAAAAGAATTCTTCGATACCTTAAAGGTACTGTTAACTTTGGCTTGTTCTATTCAAGTTCTAGTAACTACAAACTTGTTGGATATAGCGACAGTGATTGGGCAGGAGATTCCGACGATAGAAAAGCACTACTAGATTTGTGTTCTTTATGGGAGACACTGCATTCACATGGATGTCGAAGAAGCAATCGATTGTCACTCTCTCTACCTGCGAAGCTGAATACGTAGCTGCTACCTTATGTGTTTGTCATGCAATCTGGGTGAGAAATTTGCTGAAAGAATTAAGCATGCCACAAGAAGAGCCAACGGAGATCTATGTCGACAACAAGTCTGCAATAGCTCTAGCAAAGAATCCAGTATTCCATGACATGAGCAAACACATAGATACCCGCTATCATTACATAAGAGAGTGTATTGCAAGAAAGGATGTGCAAGTGGAATACGTGAAGTCTCAAGACCAAGTCGCCAACATATTCACCAAGCCACTCAAACAATAAGACTTTGTTAGATTGAGGAAATCAATCGGCATCACAAGACAAGATTAAGGGGGGATGTTGAAATATAATCTTGTCTTGGCCCAAGACAATTGATCCGGCCCATACACAAAGGAAGATCCATGCACATTCTAGAGAATTCTAGCAAAGTTCAAGTTGGTGGAAGAGTCTAAAAGAATGGTGAGGATTCCACCAACATACAAGATTAATGTAGATAATTCTAGCTTAGGAAGGTAGTGGAATTATCTAGATATCTCTAGCATGATGCTTCCATGCTTCTCCAAGGTTCCATCCATGCTTATAAAAGGAGAAGGCATCCACACCATTTGAACCAACCAAGAGAGCAAGTAGTGAGAAGTGAGAAGAAGCAACAAAGCTTCTAAGAGTGTTTGAGTATTTCCTTTTGTACTAAGTTTGTGAGTAAATAAATATCTCGTGTAATACTTTGAGTATTCTTTCTTTCTCTTGCCTATCAATTCCGTTGCATTACATTCTTCTTTGTGAGATATGTTGAATTAATGGCCACAAGTGTCCAAAAAACCTTTCGGCTATTAAACAAAGAAAGAAAAAAAAAACAACATGATGATGTTTGTTGAAAAGAGAAAAGATGGACAACATCATTGTGTCTCTTCCTTGTTTTGGGTGAAAAGTTTTTTCTTTTTCTTTTACCTTTAACACCCGTGGGTTTTTGGTTCAAGACTTGGTGTTGTTGCCTTTGAAGCTAGATATAGAGAGCTTATTTTCTGCAGAGAGAAGGGAGAGTTGCAGAGAGCCCAAAACAGAAGAAGAAGCTGCTGCTTCATTTGATTAGTAATCATCAACCAAAGTAGTTGTTGTTGTAATAGCTTTGAGCTATATGTATAGAGAAGAAATTATTCATTATATTTCTTTCTCTATTTGTTTCTTTGGTGTGTGAGAGCTATTGGGTGTATTGGGCTTTTGGGTTGTGAGATTGTCAACACTTTGTAAACTCCCATTTGGTTGATAGTGGATTATTGGGTGAGCTCCTACT
This sequence comes from Malus domestica, assembly GCF_042453785.1. Classification (NCBI taxonomy): domain Eukaryota; kingdom Viridiplantae; phylum Streptophyta; class Magnoliopsida; order Rosales; family Rosaceae; genus Malus; species Malus domestica. The sequence goes on along the minus strand of NC_091670.1, from coordinate 40,489,263 downwards.
GCTCCGAGGACGTACTCCAGTTACACTGACTGTTGAGGAACCTCGTTAAAATCTTGGTGTTCTTTTATATTTTGTTCTTACATTTTCATTTGATAAATTTCCTGTGGGTTAGCTTGAGTTGGTTCCAACGGGTTTGGTGCTATCCTAGCACAACAAGATAAACATCTCCAAAGTAGTGAAATCTTTTTAGGACTTGGATTGTCTGCCCTCCTAGTTGTGGTGCCCTTCCATGCCCTCCTATTTTGTGCGGTCACGGTTAAGCCACGTCAATATTTTATATTAATTTTTTAATGAGATAATAAGACAAAAAATAATTAAAATATAAAATATTGACGTGGTTTAACCGTGACCGCACAAAATAGGAGGGTATGGAAGGGCACCACAACTAGGAGGGCAGACAATCCTTGTCCATCTTTTTAAGCCCCAACACAATGATGCTCCATGATGTTCATTTAAAACGAGACTCAAATTCTTCCAGTCATCCAGTGGTACGCTTGGAGGATTATGTATGGGGAAAGTTTTGTAGATTTAGCCAAAGTACAGTCTCAAAACACTTATTAAGAACAGACTCAAAACACCTCTTTCTCGTCTTGGCACATAACCAGAATTAGACATAAACATAATTACTAAGCAGGATTTAAAACTAAAAGGACTAAGCATGTAGTCGAATCAATGACTGAGAGAGCTCCCGCATTGTCTTCCCAGCAAGCCCTCTCCCTCTCCGCAACAATAAGTCAGGTCCAGGCATTGTCTTCTCTCTCCATTCTTGCTCATGATTGATGGATTCAGGGCCATTCCCTTCTCCACTGTAGGTCACGTGAAGAAATCCATCTTCACCCTTGTTTTCCACATCGACTTCAGACATCAAGGCACCTATAACAATATTCGAATAGTTATAACCACAAACACAGTTTTAACTTTGGGAACAAGGTGATATATTAAAAAAAAACGAGTGGAAACTCACCAGCAGGAGGTTCTGTGTTCTTAAAAGAGACAAATATAGGCTTGTCTATGTTGTCTACGTTGAGCCACCCAATCCGTCCCCGAATATAATAAACAAATTCTCCAAGTGGCAGCTCACCATGGACATTGAATCTGCAGACAAAAATACAGAATATGCAATAAAATTGTGAGAAGAGAACCCCTTCATTAATTTAGGACAAGGAACTATGAAGGCAACTGGTCTTCTTTCTTTTTCCGATAAATTTCCGAACATATACCAAAAGCATAAACGACTGCATGGTAACAACGAAAATAAAGATCACTAAAGCAAAAGGGAATTGGAAACTAACTTAACCAACTCAATGTCAGGAATGTCACTCCTTCCATGCTTCTCCACAATCACCTGCATGAGATCACAAATTAGAATATAGTATATTATCAAATGAATGAACGCATGGGAAGTAGCTAAAAAATAAATTCCTACTGGTACAAAGTTTGGACGTTTTTGCCTCAATTCCCTAGCTTCTGGACAAGTACGAAGTTCACGTTTGCATCTCTTAAAATATGGCCTGAACATATATCAAAAGCATGAATATTAAAACAACAATCCCAATCTATTGAAGCAATATACAAGTCATGATAACGAAAAAGAACAAGGGAATTGGCAACTAACTCCATCTTTCTCATGGCAATCTCCTTGTCAAGAATGTCAGGCCTCGCCTCAATCCAAGCCTTCGCATTCTCCTTCACGGCAGTCTCCTGCAATTTCTCAAATATCCCACCCTTCTCCGCAAACCACATGCATGCAGGTTAAATCAAAACATAGTTCATCCACAGAATTCATCGTAGGAAATAGATTGAGTGAAATTATTACCCATCCTCTGGCTTTCCAAGGCTCTAACTCAATAATGGTCCTTGAAACCGCAAAGTTTCCTATAATCCCAAAAAAAATTTGGAAGAATACAGCTATATGTGAGAAAGAAAACTAATCACGAATTTCCAAAATTCACACCAAACAGAAGCACCAATCTTAATTTCCATTTTCTTGTTTTGTTTTGTTTTATTTTTTGTGTTTTAATAAACGAACTTTAATCAATAAGCAACTTACAAATTTACAATTCAAAGAGGAACAAAACTCACATACTAAACATTCAAAATTACCACCAAATATTTTTTTTTTTTTAAAAAAAAAACCAAAATAGGCACATGAGTATTACATATATTATATTAGTAACTAGTTAAAAAACAAAACAAACCAACCAACCCCGAGCATATTCAGCAAAAGAGCTCTGTGCCATATCGGATTAGGATTGTCGTTGCCTGCAAATTTTCAAACAACGAAATAAGTTACGGCAAGAAATAAGTTGTGGGATGAATAATTTCAGAAAGAAAATAAAATATATCAAAGAGAAAAAAGGGATCGACTAGGGTTTTGGTAATGAAAGAATTCAAACTGGAAAAATTAACAGAGGGTCCAAATCAACCGAAGAGGGATCGAGGGAATCATATGTATGAAGGCAAATAACCATATACTCGTACGCATACGATACATAAATTTAGGGTTTGATATCGGGCAACAGACCTGTTCTGCAGGTTATGTCCAATTCCGAGTTTCAAACACAAGGTCTCTTCTCTGTGTCTTTTTTCTTTCCCTTCTCTGACAACGCGAGGTCTCTACTACATCTTATCACTATTTATATCCTAATACGTTCCTCTTTTTTATTCCGGGTGTTGCAACCGACCACGAAGCTGGCTAGGCTATGGGATATTGTGCGCATGATCCGATTTAATCAAATCTCTACCACTTATTTTTGTAGGTGAATATCAGCGGCTGTGATGCGTTTTTAAAAGCAACCCTAAACCTTCTTATCCTGGAGAAATTATAAGTACGAAACAACAGAAATAAGACACATGGTAATGCAAAAAGGCTAACGTCTTGTTTAGGTTAACGCTGCTAACTCATATCCCAATTTTTTAGTTCATATTAGAGATGATTGTCGTTCCATGCAAATTTTCAAACTACGACACATTGCAACATCAATTTATATGTACGGCAAGGTAATAAAGAATCACGGACCTAATCTCATATTATATGGAGATGTACTGAGAATCCATTTGGGTTTCGTAGTCACTTTGGAAATTTCATTCAAAACTTAAGGGGCATGTTGAGAATGAATTTCACAGACCTAATTTCATTCAAAACACCTCTAAGTATCGTGATTTAGCTCATGCATGTGTAGAGAATCCATTTGGGTTTCGTAGTCACTTTGGGAATTGTACTTCTCCGCAACCTTGCCGACCTGTGTACTTCGGGAAGTGCACTTATATGGCGACAAATTCATTATTGTTGGAGAATAGGATCCCACATCAATAATATGACAAAATAATGTACAATTAATATATGAGAGTTTTCACTCCTAATATTACTGAGATCTTTTGTGATAAAACTCAAACACCTAGTAACAGATGGTTAAGTTGGATCAATATCGGTGATATTGGTGGTGAACTATACTTGAGTCTACAAAATTTATCATAGTATCAGAGCAGGTTATTCCATCGACACGCCCTGGGCTCGAATGCTTCCTAAAGTTGGGCTTTCAAAGATTGAAGTTAGTTCCAGTAATTACTTGATCAGTTCCTTATGTAAGAATTGGTTTCTCTTGTGACCCCTTGTGGAACCACTTGTGAGAGCGCATGTTGGAGAATATGATCCCACTTAGGTCTTATGACAAAACAATATTGGTGGTAGATCATGTTTCGGCCTACAAAATTTATCAGTTGTTCCATGCTTCCACTAAGCATATTGAATTAGATTATCATTTTGTTCATGTGTCAAACTTGGAATGCACAAATTGTTCTTCATTCCTTCTCTGAATCAACCCGCAAATAGTCTCACCAAAGAACTCTCCAAGCAACTGTTCCTCTTTATCCGGTTCAAACTTGTCTTCTCTCGATCGTCAAGTTTGCGCGAGCATAATAAAGATGGCGTGTTAAATAAGGGAACCAGCTCTCCTTAAGTTTAGGAGCCTTGTTCATAATTGTATTATGGGAAAATTAAGTTCACATCATTCTTTTTGTTACTCTATTGATTAAAATTCTATTGATTTTGAATTTTTGATCAAGGTCATTGGGTACTAATAACATCATTAATTATGTGAATAATAAAATATTTTTATTTTTAAATATATTCTTTTAGTGTTAAAAATGTTGCAAATATTTTTTTAATTTGTACCAATTTTCTTTTCATTTTTAATTTGCACCCATATATTAGTTTATTTTTGTGCCCATATTTTTTAAAGTTTTATTTGTGTTTGTACCCATGTGTATACCGTTACATGACATTGTATATTTAATCAATGATAGAAAAATTACATATGGTATATTTATGTTTTATGCCTAAACTTTGTATCATATATTTATATTTTTAGTTTGTACCCACTTTTAATTTGCAACATATTTTTTTTAATTTGTAGTATTTTTTTTTAGTTTTATTTTGTACCCATGTATTAATTTCTTTTAGCGCCTATATTTTTAAAAATTCATTTGTACTCATAATTTTTAATCTTTTATCTGTACCCTAATTTATTTATAATGTACTCATTCTTCTTTATTAATGTACCACTTTGTTATATGTGAAATGTACCAATTTTTTTTGTAAAATGTACCAATTTTTAACACTATGGATACATTCTTTTGCCATTTATTATTTACATAGTTTTTATCCATTTATTCAATCAAAATGTTTGAATTTTTTTATTGTAACCGTTTCTAATAGTATTATAATGAGGGATTTTAAATTTATAGAATTTTAAATCTCATAAAATATCAAACAATTAATATCAAAACTATAAAAATATTAATATTAATAGTAATATAATGAGGTGTACAAAGTCAATGGACCTTGATCAAACTTTGAATACTATTAAGGTTTTAATCAAAGAATGTTAAGGATTATGGACCGCATCCAAAGTATCCCTTGTATTATTTGTACTCGTAAGTTATTATTTATTATACGGAAAATTCCACGTTGCACCATAAGCTATCAAAAACATTGTAGAATGAAGAATTTCACGAAAAATATGAATAAAGGCAAACTCATGTGTGTGTGTGTGTATATATATCCTAGAATTAACCTAATAATAGCCAGTTCTACAACCCACGCTTACATTATTGGAGGAGAGATTTTTCAGCACAGTACATGTTTTCATATAAATGGTGAGACATGTGTGTTAAAAGGTTAATAACTTAAAAATTAAAATTTTTTACCACTTACATAGAAACATGTGGTGTACCATTCATATTCCAGTCACAACTAAAAATTTCTCATATTGGAGCACTATTAACTGGAACCCACGCTTTCCGCCTCCAATTCTGCACCAGCAAACTCGGCCGCCTCATCTCCTACTGCACCGGCAAACTCGACCGCCTCCGGCCAATCAATATTGTTAACGTTAATATTTTGAATGTATAGCAGATCCATATCCCGGCACCAGACAGCCTGCAGATTTTGCTCAACATGCTCCAGAGGCATATTGTTGACCACGTCATCCCTCGGCAATTCTGTGTGGCCTTGATCTCCAGGGGAAGAGAATATGTAGGAAAATGCATGCAGCAATGGAGGCCCGGGCAGAGGCGGCTCCCCGTCTAATTGCACGTACATGCGTGCGAGCATATATTGTTCAGCGCGATCGATGTCAAAAGGCCTGACATTGACATCTCCTCGAAATCTCGTCTCTCCGCTTGGAAAAACTCTACGGAACGGAACAAGTCTAGCGTGGAAAAAGTCATCCATAACCACGTACCGGATGAGCTGACAAAAGGCTGGCCATGTCAGTTCCATAGCCTGCTCCCTGGTGTATCTGTCTCCTCCTAATAACCCAGGAGAGTACACAATTGTCCAGTCGTCAGGAATCCTCCATCCACGGAGGTTATATAGGCACCTACAGGTAGTTGCAATGAGAATCTCCAACTCTTGCACACTGCCAAACAGCGTCAGGTCCAACATAAACAAAAACTGCCACACGTTCGAGTTGAGATCAACTGAAATAAGCCTGTCCCCTTCGTTAACTCCAGGGACATTCGCTGCAGTATTCTCCTCTTGTTGCTGGCCCTGCGGCGGCCCGTCCCCACCTTCACCAGCAAAGAAACCAACATTGTCAATGTTCGGACCAATATTGTTGTTAATATTCGGACCAATATCCGCACAGAAGACACACTGCAGACCACGCTCAACATCCTCATGTGGAATGTTGACCACGTGATCCCTAGGACATTCGTAGATGCCTAGAATTCCAGGGAGAGACAGTTTGTAGGAAAAGGCATGCTGCAATGGAGGCGGCCCGTCCTCCGGCGAATACATTCGGGTGAGCATATATTGTTCTGCACTAACGATGTCAAAAGGCCTGATATTGACACTTCCTCGTTCTCTTTGCATCCCTGTCAGCAAAACTCTATAGAACGGGACAGTTCTACCGAAGATATAATCATCAGTAACCATGTATCGGATGAGCTGACGAAAGACTTGCCATTCCAATGCCATAGCCTGACCTGTAGTGTATGTGTCTCCTCCAAATAACTGGGATGAGTACACAAATGTCAAGTCGTCTGGAATCCGCCATCCACGCAAGTTATATAGGGTGGTAAAGGTATCTCTAATGAGAATCTCCAACTGTTGCACACTGTCAAACAGCCCCAAGTCCAACGCAAACATAAACTGTCGCAAGTTTGAGTCGCGATGAACTGAAAGAAGTGTGTCCCCTTCATTATCTCCAGGGACATTCGCTGCGGCATTCGGCCCCTGTGGCTGGTCCTCTGGTGGCCCCTGTGGCTGGTCCTGTGGTACCGGCCCAAGATGCACATCCATATTATGCAAGTTAATTGGGCGTGACAACAGCTCAAAAAGTTTGGAGCTGCGCGCGCGTTGATGTCTATTCACGCAATGGATGTCAGAACAATCGACCTCAATAAAAACGTATGTGCATTAGGGCAGAGTCTCTTATTATAACAGTACACACTGAACGTGAAGAGTTTGAATTAGGGCAATACTTGTTTTTCACTCTAGTACAACCCTAGTTTAGGAAAGGTGAAGATTTCTTCCTTAGGGTGGGATCTTGTCCCTTTTTTGTCAAGTAGCTATGTTATGTATCCCCGATTCTAGAAATCATGCGGGAACCCACGTCAAAATCTGACGCCCCAGAATCGATCATCTACGAGTCCATGCATGCAAAAACGGGAAACAAGTCACGAATTGCCTGTTAAACACTTGGCTCGAAAACTGGCAGTCGATGGTGTGCAAATCAGGTAATTAACTTATTGCTTTAACTTGGAGTACTTCTGATATTCTTAACCTTTTTGGTTTTCTAATGATCAATGGTACTGACTTTTAAGTGCCAGAAAACAGGAATGGCAATAAAATCTCAAGTCAGGAATGGCAATAAAATCTCAAGTCAGTGATGTGTAATTAATTTGTCTTCTTTTTGATAAGATGGTCTATGTTGTTTACGTTTTGCCTCGGCCTTGAGGTCTTGCAAGCATGAATTCTATGAAGGCGACGCAAGATAGGACAATGAGGCCTAGCTGACTGCCTTGTATAAAAAGGCAAAGAATGATATGCACCCATACAATGCATAAATTCTAGCTAGGGTTTGGAATAGTGCAACGGCGTTACAGACCTATTTCAGTTTTGGGCTTATTTCTAATTCCTAGTTTTCCCGTGCAAGTCCATATATTTAGTGAGTTTTAACAAAACACTTCCGGTATGGTTCACTTTTAACGAAAAATCACATTTTTACCTTTCCCTGGTACTATTACTACACCTTTATTTGTCATTTTTCATTAAAACTAAAGTTTTGTTTGGACTTTTCGTTAGTTTTCCTTATATATTTTAGACCGCACAATGGTCTTGCCCACCCCATATGAGAGATGTCCTAATCGGTTAGTGTTTTGGTAATTGTAAGTTATTTTATAGGAAAACTAATGAAAAAGACTTGAAAACTTTGAGTTTTAACGATAAGGACAAAATAAAGGGTAAAGTGAATAGTACCAAAATTAACTTTTTAGTATAAAAATGTGATTTTTCATTAAAATAAACAGTATCAAGAACTTTTCATTAAAGTTCTTTTATTTTATCCGTGGAGGGTCTGATGCATCCAAGGAATTAAATATCGATATTATCGGCGAAATATCGCCGATAATATCGTTTTTTTGACCCGGCGATATTTTTTTTAGTAAAAATAAAATATCTTTAAAATATCGCGATAATATCGCTAATATCGCGATATTACCGATATTAGCGATATTATCGCGATATTCGTCGTTGTCGCCGCCGCCGGGAGGTGAGAAAGGGATCCAGAAACCAGATCGAAGAAGATGGATCCAGAAACCAGATCGAAGAAGAAGGATCCAGAAACCAGATCGAGGGAGAGACGAAGACGGAGAGACCGAGGGAGAGACGGAGACGGAGAGACCGAGGGAGAGACGGAGACGGAGAGACCGAGGCAGAGAGAGAGACCGAGGGAGAGACGGAGACGGAGAGACCGAGGCAGAGACGAAGACGGAGAGACGGAGACGGAGAGACCGAGGCAGAGACAGAGACGTAGAGACGGAGATGGCGATGAGGTGGTGTCGCCGTTGATGTGGTGTGGAAGTGAGGGTGTGGGTTGTTCACGGGGAGAAGGAAAGAGTGCAGAGATGCAGAGAGTGCAGAGAGTGCAGAGAGGGCGAAGAGGGAGAATGAGGGTTGTTCACGGGGAGAATGAGAGAGTGCAGAGAGTGCAGAGAGCGATGAGGAGGTGTCGCCGTTGAAGTGGTGTGGAAGTGAGGGTGTGGCGTGTGGGTTGGTTCACGGGGAGAAGGAGAGAGTGCAGAGAGAGAGCACGGTAGAGATGAGAGAGTGAGGGAAAAGAGAGATCTGAGAGAAAAGAGAGACGGGGACACAAAAGCAAGGTGGGCCCCCTGGGCACACCTATTAAGATCTAAAAATAATTTTAAAAGCAAGATAAACTCAAACTTAGTGAAAATACAATTTAAATTGGGGTGGGTGTAACAATCTACCCCTCTTAAAAGAATTTCGTCTCCGAAATTTAAAATCACTTACTAAACTGAAATACTAGAAAATAGGAAGAAGAATATATGTATAAAGAGAAATCAAGTCCAAATAATTACATCATATTAAAATTTGATTAATTTTTTTTTCAGTTACATATATTCTATATGATAAATTTCTATTTTAAATCAAGTCCAAATAATTATATCATATTAAAATTTGATTATTTTTTTTTCAGTTACATATATTCTATATGATAAATTTCTATTTTAAATCAAGTCCAAATAATTACATCATATTAAAATTTGATTATTTTTTTTTCAGTTACATATATTATATATGATAAATTTCTATTTTAAATCAAGTCCAAATAATTACATCATACTAAAATTTGATTAATTTCTTTTCAAGTATCTACTTTTGAACTACTCACCACGTTCACTCTATGTGATACTAAGTCACTCATGTATCTTACCATACAATGTATAAAGTGTAAAATATTGTACTAATTCATTATATATAAATGATTATGGTGTGTTTAAACTTATTTCATTAATTACTACATATTTTCTACACTTACAATGTTTGCCAGCTCGCTATATAATCAACTTAAATCAGTTAAATCCATCATGCAATGCATTTCCTTCCAATTTTTTGTGATAAACTAATAGATAATTGACTAAATAAACATCCTGTAAAGTTTCAATAAAAATTTCCAAGTTTTTCTTACAATTTCCGTGGTTTCCATGTAATTTTTATCGATATCGATATTATCCCGATATTTCCATCGATATTTCCGTGTTTTCAGACTACCGATATTTCCGATATTACCGATATTTTCTTCCTTGGATGCATCCTTGTCAGATTTCCTAAGTGGTGTATCCAGCCTAATTCAATTAAGTCGTGCATCCGGCCCGGTCCTCTAAGTATTGCACTCATGACGGGAAGCTTTTGACCGAGATGCGTTCCTTAATCGATCCACAATCATATTGAACGAAGACATATCCAAGGCCGAACAATAAGGATGGGCATTGGGCAAAACAAGTGGGTTTGGATTAACCCATGCCCATTTACTAAGATAAAAAGGGACACATTCGCTCCTCCCATCGAATATGGTTCGGCCACGTCCGGTGTCACGAAATGCTTGAACCATCAAATTCATCTAACTTAATGGGATATATCCAGGCTCGTATAAATGAATAGCTGGTGGGAAATCAATCTTCGCTCCTCCCATCGAATATGGTTCGGCCACGTCCGGTGTCACGAAATGCTTGAACCATCAAATTCATCTAAATTAATGGGATATCCAGGCTCGTATAAATGAATAGCTGGTGGGAAATCAATCCACTATGAAATGAGTACGAGTTTTTATCATTAATAGCCATAATTTAACGCTTAAATTCGTAAATATCAGTTTTTATAAAGAATTTCGGCTACATTTCATGAAAGGAGGCAGATTCTCTGCCTTTCCACCCCCCGTGCCCTCCCGTTTTATGTAATCATGGTTAAATCACGTCAATATTTTATATTTTTTTTATAGAGAATAAGACAAAAAAAATTAATAATATAAAATGTTGACGTAGCTTAACCGTGACCACATAAATAGAAGGGCACAGGAACTGGGAGGGCAAAGAATCTGCCTCCTGAAAGCTGTAACCCCCCATTTTCATTGTCGGACCTGATTTTCCGAAATTTTGGTCGCAGCGATTTTTCAATCCACGATTCACACAGAAATTGTTAAAAATAAATAAATAAATAAATTACATTAGCAGCACCTTCCCATTGATAAGAGAAAACAAATGAGTACACTAAATTATGTCAAAAGAGGTCTAGAGTATGCTGCTGCGGCTTCACCCGTCACACAACTCCAAAGTCCCTTTCAGACCTAACTTGCAGCTCGGGCAAGCTCACCACCTGACTTGAAACGTTTTCCGGTTAAGATTTTATCCTCAATTGATTGATTGCTGGAGGTTGGAGGCTCTGATTACACCATTTGTAGGAGTTCCTGGACAATTTCAGATATTCGTGGCCGGAATTCTGGCTCCCTCTGTGCAAGAAAGATTGGATATAAGGTGAATTTATCGCTTAACGGAACACCAAGGAGTCCTTGAAAATATTTAACATTGAAGTGTTGCTTTGAGGAAAATAATACGTTGCTTCCGATGTGAACAGGATACGTAACAAAACACGCACAAAACTTCTGCGTAAACACTTCAGTGGTACGTTTTCTTAAGTTTTATATTCCTGAAGCACGTCTAGCAAGAACACAAAAAGTTGGTGGGAGGAAAAAGGGACGAAGAAACTCACTTGTACGCAGGAGGAAATGATATCAGCAAAACGGGATAAAGACTTCATTGTATATGCTCCATTTAGAGAGGGGTCAACCATCCTTGATAATGCATCAATGTCATGAAGCTTCGGAACCGCCCATCTAACCAAATACTGCTCCCCACGAGGCCGTGACCTAGATTTTTTAATAACAGGAGAAGACAAAATTGTGAATGATAGCTAAGTTCAGCTGAGGCAAACATACTTAACAGTGAAAGGTGCGAGAAACACGCATATTAGTTCTTGATGTAATTGCCAACCTGTCATAGGCCTTCCTCCCTGTAAGGAGCTCCAACATTACAACCCCAAAGCTGTAGACATCACTTTGGTGAGTATAACTTCCTGAGTCAAATTCCGGGGCAGCAGAACCATAAGTAGTGAGGAGGTGCCCAGACATCTGAGAGTCAACGAACACAAATCAGCTATAGATTAAGCCAACTCTATATATAGCTTAAATTGCACTCTTATCTCCAACAGTCAGTTGGCTCCACCCAACAAGTCAGCTTATTACTTGCAAGTATAATATCAAGGTTTCAAACCAGAACGTTACAAGACTTACTGAGGGAGACAATATCAGAGGAGCTAAACCACAGTCCGAGACACGTACTTCAAGCTCTTCATCAAGGAGAAGATTGGCAGACCTGAAATTATGGTGCACAATGGGTGGCTGACAGGCCTCATGCAAATACCTATACCAAAAGTAAAAGATAAGATTAATAACCTAGGTGGAAGGCCAGCTCTTTTGCACAAGTGCACATGTCAAAAATAATAAAGTACAGAGATTTTGGTTTTGAGTCATTGCTCTACTTACTCAAGAGCTCTTGCAGCTCCAAGTGCAACGCGGATGCGCACACTCCATGTAAGCTTATGATGGATTTCATCATCAGTATGCAGTGCATCATGGAGAGTCCCGTTTCTGCAATACTCATACACAAGTAGCCGTTGGCCATGCTCAGCACAGTAACCCACTAGTTTCACGATATTAGCATGTTTTGCTTTAGAGATATTAGACACTAAATCAAGAAATTCATCATCGCTCTGCTGTGTGCATGCTGTACTGTCCAGTTTCTTGACCGCCAAAATCTACAAAAAAAATTAAAAAGTGAGGGGTTAGATGCCAGGGCAGAGACATAAGAAATGAGGAAGCCAAACAAAGCAATCAAGAAACCAGCATCATCACCCCAACTGCCAAAGAACAAACAGAGTCTACAGTAGAAGGAAAAATAAGCCACACGACCAAATGACCAGTTCGTAGTTCCAGAAGATAAGTTAACGTAAAATCAAAGGAATCGTACCTTTTGGTCAGGAAGCGTAACCCTATAAACACTGCCAAGCATGCCTGCTCCAATATAATTTTCTTCAGAGAAGCTATTAGTATATTGCTGAAGTGATCCAACAGTAAACACTTGTACAGAGCTTAGGTCCGGCGATTTCATGGGAATCCTGCTTGCAGTTACTCTAGCAGGCCCAACCAAATTTCCAGTGTCCTTGTTGGCAAGGAAAAATGGGGGAGGGGGTGGTCGTGGCAAAAATTCTGCACTCACGTCTGTCATGTCAATTGAATGATCCTTCTTATGTATCGAACTTTCTGCAGAACTTTCCACCTCTATATTTTTTTCTTTTTGTGGCTTTGGAACTGCAACCACTCTGTTGCTGTCCACTCCATAGTCATCCAGTGGTTTCATAACTGCCTCTTTTGGGACTGTAAAAGAAGTTCAGAAAGTTACCTTTCTTTTATATATAATGTAAACAGAGAAACTTATGTTTTAGTAAAACTAATAGAAATTAAGTTACCCTTCTCCATTTGACCACCTTCCTGAAGTGACGATTCACTGTAATTCTTATTCACTTTAGGGATCTTATATGCACTAATCTCATGCTTCTTTTCTTCCTTGCTCCGTCTCCTTCCTTTGAAACATCTTACTAGAAGACATAAAATTAGTACAATAACTACTAGAATCCCAATCCCCCCAATAGCAATCCACATCACTGTCTTAGTTGTAAAAAATTTCCTAGTTCTAGCAGTAGTTAGCATTGCTGGCGAAGAAGGACCATTAGCCTGTTGCCAAGGTAGTTGAGAAGAAGTAGGTGCCCCGGCTACAAACGAAGGTGCTGGTGGTAGAGGTGATGGAATAATAGTAGTATTGAAAGGATTTCCATCTTTTCTGCACCCACAGGTGTCAGCATTAGTAAAAGTAGAAAGAGATGTAAACTATAGTGCATTCAGTAATTTCTGGGGGCGTTTGACAAAGGAATGAAGAAAAAAGGAAACAACATGAACGTTCAACATGAATACACTGAGACGGAAAGTGATGACAATATAAGCATGCATGGTTTTTCTGTGGAAGGTTCCATCAGAAATTTTGTAGTCCCTCGGGTTTACCTGAAATTAGGAATGCCAAGCAACTTTGGAGGTATTGGCCCAGAGAATAAATTGTTTTCAATGTTCCTACATCAGAAAATAACAATTTTGAGTTGCTGAAGAGAGCAGCGAATTGGTTGGCGAACTAAAACGAAATCCACTTAAGGTAAACATGCAAATAAAAAGCCATCAGACAAAGTAATTTAAGTTATAAGGGATGTAAGAATTTACAAATCCTGTAGGGGAAGATCCTGTAACACATCAAGGGTTCCAACCAGGTTATTGTTCTGTAAGTGCCTGCATTCAAGAAATACTTAACAGTTAGCAGAGATTATGCACGGATAGTAAATAGATGATGAGAAATCTGAAAATAAAAAAATGTCGGACACCACTATCCAAAAATCTTAAGTTGTCTTGAATGGACCAAAAATTTATATCAAGCACCATCATAACTCACAATGTGGAAAGAGATGACAAATTTGCCAATGAGGGGCACAATTGACCACTTAAATTATTGCCAGACAGATCCCTGCACAATGATATATCGTTATGACCAAAAGTACGAATTGTAAAACAAAGGAAAAACAGATTGAATGAATGAAAAAGTCGTACAATCTATTCAAAATGGTGAGCGGTTGAAAGGCATCTGGTATTTCTCCACTAAGATGGTTATTGTCTAACGACCTGAAGTAATATAAGAAATATAATCATATTGCAATGAGAACAAGACAGCATATTAAATAACAATACAACACCAAGAAAAGAAGTTGTTGAATGAATCTTACAATTCCAACAACTGTGCTGATGATGACAAACCGCCGCCTGGGATGCTTCCATTGAACTGATTATTTGATAGTGAACTAAAGCAGGGGAAGTACAAGATAGAACTTTGTTAAGGAAACATGCACAAAAGGATAGACAAACAGCTAAACAATCGAACAAAAACGAGTTGGGGTGCAGACATACACATTCCTGACTGTCAGGGGAAACGATGTTGGAATACTCCCTCCAATATGGTTATTGCTGAAATCTCTGGTCCATAAAATAGAACAAAGTTTCATAAGATTACACATAGATATGTACATAAATGTAAACAAGCGAATGCAAGCAGCCATTGCCAGACAGTTTGTCCACCCTTTACGATGATGAAAATTGAAAATGAGACTCACATTTCTATGATGGACCCGAAGAGTGCCAAGCTATCACCCAACTGTCCTCCCAAGTTGGCTCCATTAAGCTTTCTGTTAATCCAAACAAATAGTTCAGAACATATGGCTTAAAAGATTAGTTTGCACTATTTACAAAAGAAGGAAATCAACCTACAGTGATGTTATGTTTGAGAAGACGCAGCCAACACCTTGCCAGTTATCCCCACATGGGTCTCCTCCAACAAGAAGCCACCCTGGAAGAGGAGGGTAGCCTAGAGCAACGAATAAACTATTCATTGCGATAACTGAAAGACAAAAACGCACAACATAATCATTCAGAGCATGACGTTCGCAAACTCAATTAAAAATCAGGAGTAAAGTTCACAGTTTTTAAATAGTTTGAATCTTCATCCATTGAAATGCAAAAACCTCCAAGACTTCAAGAAATATAAACACAGAAACAGCAAATTATGAGAAAGAACAAAAAAAGGAAAATCTATTCTAAGTATTTTGCTCGCAGTTGAGTTAAAGGATTCCCGATAAACAAACAGAGGACTAATTGTTGAGAGTGTTAATCCCACATTGCGAAAAGAAAGGACTTTGCATATGCTTTTAAGTACTTGGGCTACTCCTCGTATCGTCAATTGGTTTATGGTGGGACCTTAACTTTCTTCATGTTTTAACGGTATGTTGTCCCACATGTCCATGTCACTATGTTTGTGTCCACACGTTAGGCTTAAAAATTCACCATCCGTGAGGAACAACCATATCACTATCACAGCATATGTTCAAGCATTTTGCACTCAGTATAGTTCAATTTTTCCCAAGAAATAAACAGATGACTATCAAAGCATATTCCAAGTATTTTTCTTTCAATTCAGCTCAAATTTTCCCAATAAACAAACAGAGGACCACCAAATCATATTTTCAAGTATTTTGCTTTCAGTTTACTTAGCTCAAATTTTCCCGAGAAACAAACAGATGACTACCAAAGCATATAAATTCAGCTCAGAAATTGAGAATTTCATACTTACCATCTTGAGAATCAGTCAGTGCAACAGAAGCTGGCACAGTGAGAATCAGCATCAACCCAATCAACAACTGCGTGCGCATTTCCCACCGCACACGAACCATCTTAGGCTGCTCCAAGAAAAACCCAACCTTTTAATCTCCTTACTTTCTCAGGAAATAAGCAGAAAACCCCTTGAACACGAAACCCAGCTTTTTTTCTGCCTTTATTTTCTTTTATTTTCTCAGGAAACAAACAGAAAACCCCTTGAACACAAAAACACAACTCGTACAAAAGGTTACAAATTTCAAAACCCAGCTAAAAAGTTCAAATTTTCAGAAACTCCATGGGCTGAAAACTGAAGAGCTGAACTCAAATTTGGCTAATAACTTGAGATTAGCGAACAAAAATAAAGTCTTTAACGGGGTTTGAGAGATAAAAGAAAGTAGCAGCAGCAGCAGCTGAGGAAGAAGAAACAAAGAGACAGTGAGTTGAACAGTTAGCTCTGTCTTTTCGAGAAAAGCCATAGGGGAGTGCTCTGTATACATCATATTCATATGTATCTTTTTCAAAGATGCGTTTTTTATTTTTTCAAAAATTTAAAAAGAAATCGAACCGTTTCTTTTTAGTCTTTGGGTTTTTGTTTCTTGGACATTGTCTTGTATTATATTGCCGTTAGGTGCCCGCGCTTGTTCTTTTTTTCTTAAAAGTTGATCTCCACTCATACTCAAAATAACCTAATTTTGTGCTCAGTCAATGAAATTTTTCTATCTTCTTAACGTCAGTGTGCTGGTCGTATTTTCGATACACCAAGTGCTACGATATAATTAGTTTAAAATTTGAAAAATAAATTTAACCAATTGTGTTATATTACCTGGTGTATCGGGTCATATTCTCGGCATACTAAAAAGTTTCTCTTCTTAACAAGTTTGTAGGTTTGGAAATTTTGAAACAAACAAAGAAAGCACAGTTCTCAAGGTAAATTTAGTCTAATTCTTCTTTTTAAATATGAATTCGGCTCTGATCAAAACAATTATATTATAAACTATGATAAATTTAAACAATTAAAATCTACACGAAAAAAATAGCAAAATACAAGCAACATTGAAAATTAACAAGGTCTGACGATGTTTAAGAAATTTCACTAGCAAAAATATACAATTCTGATGGTGAATAAATGTATCAATCTCTTGTTGTTCTCCTTTACAATCTCTCTTACGATTTTCCTACTATTTAAAGTACATTTATATCACATAAGACCTATTACATGTACACTATGGGTTGAATATAGGAAACTAGGTTCCTAAAGAAACACGAAAAAAGAAGATGGAAGGAAAAAAACCGACATGCTCGATCCTATTTACCAAAGGGTTTTTGACAATATTTGGACTAATTACGTAGTGGATTAATTTCTAAGAAATATGAATTTAATAACAATGTAGGTCAATAATTCTCCTTACCAACATGGTTATTTTATAATTTAAATAGCTTGGGAGTTCAAATTTCATTTTGGTAAGCTTTGTCTCAACCGTGCATAATTATAAATTGGGTGATGTTAGAGAGTTATATTTTTATACTACATGATGTGACGGTTGATAGTTTGATTATTTCTTTAATTCATTAAAAATAAATATAATTATTAACCACCACATCATTTGATTTACAAAATATAATCTTTAAGATATGATCTCAAGAGCATTTTCCATATCAATATAATCTGCGATGTTAACTTGGTGAGAGAACGTATTGTTTTATAATTTATTGTAAGATGGTTAATAATATTGCACCAAATCCCAACCATTTATATGCAATTCATGCAAAGGACCCATGTGATTCTCACGTCAACTTCCACATGAGATATCAATCACGACGAGACCCATAATTTTCTCTCTGCACGCACCAATGCATGATGAGTGCCATAATTAGCGATCAGACTTAGGTTTTTGTCAATAGAAGTTGAGAAGTGAGGATTTACTATTGATAAGGGAGGGGGAGAGTTCAAAATTATTACTAATTTAGAAGAGAGAGAGTTTTTAACTTGAAATGCTTGGGTAAAAATCCTAAAACATTGAACCACATGCAATTTGAGAAATGAGTACTTGCGATTTGCTACTTATCAATGGAGGATGGATTTATGCTTTATTAATCCGATAGCTTCAAATGTGCTTAATATGATCTCAAATGAGTTGATAATGAGTATCTCAACCTCTTTAACTAATTCTTCATCTAGCTAATTGCTTTAGTATCTTACTTAGTTACAAGCTAAGACTCAACTAAGACTCAGCTATTATCAGTATTAGTAAAAGCCCAACCTTGTCATTTTAAAAATCTATAATATTAATTATTTTCTTGACAAGCAATTTTTATTCTATACTACATTAAATGTAGAGAGAAGAGAATTCGAACTAGAGTACAAGAAGGTAAAAACATTGTTTTGACCAACTAATGTTTGGAGAACTTTTTTGTTGTGAAGGGAACACCGGCGCAGTACACCAAGTGGCAAGTGTTATGATACAATTGGTTGAATTTTTTTTTTCCAAGTTTCTAACTAATTGTATTATTACACTTTGTGTATCGTACGTACTGTGGTCCGGTAGGCTGAAAAATCTTTCCAATGTTGCTTAATGTAATTTTTAGATAAAGTTGGACTTGTAGGCAGGGAATCCCTTTATGCTTCTATATATATATATATATATATATTGACCAATGCTTTATCAATTTTAATCAATGATACAAACAGCACGCAGCAATCAATCATTGTACTCTTTGAATAATTAGTAGCTTTATCTTAATGTATGCATGGTACATTTGTAATTGTAACTTAGCAAACTTTGGTCCACATAATTAAGCTTCAAGATCACGCTTTGCACAGAAATGAGCAAATAATTGAATTCTTCCACATCTTGAAATGTGATTATGCAACGATATTTTTGCTCATCACTCTTAAGTGATGGTGACGTTCACCATCCTATTTATCATCATTAGATGAATTTAAATTTCGAGATACTTATAGTAGATAGACGCAAATTAATCTCGAAATGTTAACTCATTTAACAGTGATAAATAGGATGAGAGCATCACCAGCGCATCTAAGAGTGGTGAATAAAAATGCACCCGATTATGCAAAACTTAATTAGCAACAGCCTGTATGGCACTTAAGTAGCTACACCTTTCACAGGTCAGTTTTCTCTCTCCTCAAGAGTTTGATTATTATCCCTGAGACGAGCAAAGAAATAGACACTTCACAGACATACTTGTCTCGAAGCAGCTCGTAGTCTAGCTGATTCAAGTAGATAAACAACGACAGAAGTCGTAACTTGGAGCATTGTTTTATTAGTATAGTATATTTATATATGTTTCTTAAAAGAAGGTTCACACACCAACGATTGAAGGTTAACAAGTCATTGGCGTTAATCTAAGTGGCGAGGGAGGGTGGAGTAATTAGTTTAGAGTTCGATCGCTTGAAGTATAATACAAGGATAAAAACTTATGTTGGTACAAGAAGAAAAAGATAATATTGAACCTTTTACATGTATGTGTGACTACACAATCACGTGGTCCGACAAGCAAACTTTAGAATTTATCCTAAACAAATCTTCAAAATAATAAAACCACAGTAAAGTAGAGAGAGGAGAAAATGCAATACTGGGGCCTTCTTTACGTTTGTGTATGGGGTGCACAATTACGTGACCCGACCGACAAACCCAAGAATTTGCCATGAACAAACCCTAAAATCATATAACTCATTAATCATTCAGACTAGATGTGGGTTGGTGATGTTCTTCAATCTCTTGTTGATCCAAACTCCCTCCAAGGCCGAACCAGCCCAATGTTAAATTCACCACAACAGTTGTTTGCTATTTCGCATGACAACATTGACAAGCCCAAACATACCAAACATGAAAGCTCTCTCTTAATCGGAATATCTCCTTTGGTATGCATGGCAAAATCAGCCATAAATAAATAAACAAAACCACAGTTGTTTACATACCAATAAATATGCGCATTATTTTGTTCGGGTGTGGGAGGGACCATGCTTTTTCTGGTATGCATGCAAGTTGCAACTTCTGGTTCTGTGTTTAGGGTTTAGGTCTCGTTTCTGCAGGCAGGTGAATTCTGCAGAGGACAATAATACATGCACATGAAGCCACGTTTCTTCAAAATCCTTTGCTTCTTCTTTTATCACACGTTTCTGTCTGTGGCTCTCTGCGCGACTCTGTCTATCCATTTACTTTTTAATATGCCAAGTTTACATCCATCCCACACTGTTTTACTGCAGATCTCACATAACTGTTTTGCAAAATGGAGGAGGAGATGACCTGTCCATTTTCCTGCATGTCCTCGTCTGCTTAATCTCATAGTCTCTCTCTCATTTGTCATGGCAATCACAGTGTCCACAAATTAGTATGTCACATGTCATCTGGTTCATAATTCATCATGCATACCACATTAACATCTTGGTTGTGCTGATAAGATTAAGTACAAATTTTATCCCTAAAATTATACTCATGTGTTACTTTCATGGTGATATTTATCCTCGATATCTCAATCATAGGTATAAATAAAAGTTATACGCAATGTAAATGAGTGTGCATTCCTTATCGGATAACTAAAAACATCGGTCAATATATTAGTACTAATATGTATAAACTACTCTAGAGCGTACTATACTGAATTTTCTCTTACAAATTCATATTTGATCACGTTCGTTGTTTGTTTTCATGTAACTTATTAAATATAACAGTAAAAATAAAGAAATGTACGTGGGAAGTAAAGTGTTGTTCCACCCTTCTGGTTCATGATCTACGGGGGTCCTATTTGAATATTCAAAGCCGTATGAACATTTACAAGTTACAAGGACGCCTACCCACCACCTTTGTTGGTCCAGTCCAAATTCAATTGCTTGTGGTAGTCTGGCCATGGAACTGCAGGGTACAGTCCCATACTGATTGGACATGGCATTTGTCTTTCTTGCACATTCCCATGTACATGATGGACGCTTGGGAATTGTATAACAACATTTTTCATGCGGCGCTATCTAATTAAAAAGCTTTCCATTTTTTAACGGGAAGAGATATTCTTTGAATATATACATTCGGAGTCCAAAGATTAAATAATCTCGATTTTTAAAATTTAATTAAATGGTTAAAAGTAAAGAAGTTAGTAAAAAAATTTAAAATTACAATACTTTTTTACCATATGATCAAATTTAAAGACCTGAATCATTTGATCTCTGGACTCTGAATGTATAGATCTAGAAAGAATCTCTTTCATTTTTCAATGATGTAGCTTATGTATATGGTATTTGTTTAAGAGTATCTTACGCATTGAAATTTAGCTGTTAAATTCTCGGTCAAGGATTTAGTAGTGTCCAAATCTTGTCGTATTAGAGTATTTTATATATGAGATGTCATTTTACCGGTACATTAAGCAACTAATGCAATTTAAGTGAAAATATTTTAAGATGTAATAAATCTCACTTGATAATAAAAACATTTCTGACTGTATTTGTCTGATAAAACATTATCAGGTGGGTGTAAAAGCGTTTGAAATATTTTTTAATGAAGCAATTAATTTTAATAAATATTTCCAATTTCTAATAAAGCACTTCTTCTTCTTTTTTTTGTCAAAAGGCAAACTTTATTAAAAGTACTTTCTACACCCTAAATTTAAAATAATGAGCCACAGATCACGAGACAATTATCACAAGAACCATATTTATGGAACCGGATCCAAATATATTGAGTCTATTGAGTAGGGGATTCGGATTGTTAAAATTTAATCAAATGATTACAATTATTAAAACTTTTAGAAATTTTTTTATTTGTAATCGTTAGATTAAATTTTAATAGTTCGGATTTCCTGCTTAACAAACTTAATTTTATTGAGTCCGAAAAAGATCTGGTTCCATATTTATAAACAAATGCAGCGGTGCAGTGGTAGTAGCTAGTATGCTAGATTTCCTTTCCACTTGTTTTCTTTTGGCCAGTAAAAAGGAGGTAGATTCTATGCCCTTTCACTCTTCGTGTCCTTCTATGTTTTTTTGTTTGTGTGATCATAATTAAATTATGTTAACATTTTATATTATTAATTATTTTTATTTTATTATCTTTATAAAAAAATATAAAATATTAACGTGATCATACAAAATAGAATGGCACAGAAAATAAGAGGCATAGAATCTGCAGTAAAAATTTCCTTTTTTTAACTTTTTGTCCACTCCTCATCTGTGTCTACAGTTGCAGAAAGAGAGAGAGACCATACAAAAATGTCCCGCATCTGCATTGCAATAAATACGTTTCTTTGACCCTCCAATGTTCCCAAGCTTTCAGTGTTTCCTCAAGAAACTCCAAGAAACAACACCCCCTACCCTGAGCTGTCCTTTCACTCTCTCTCTCTCTCTCTACCCCCTCTCTCTTTCTCCCCGATTTATATAGATTAAGACCTCCACCCACCGTTGTTGCATGCCCTGTGATCTCAACTTCGGTAACAAAATACCCACAATGCCTTCTCCAGTTTAGCTTCTGATTGCATTCTCGATTGAAAGTTCGAATCTTTTCAAATGGGTTGCTGTTTAAGCACCGCCGCCGCCGGAAAGTCCTCCGCTTTAGGTGATCAGAAGCACCGGCATTCATTGGTGGGCAATGAAGAGTCAAGATCTGGCGCCGCCCGCGAGAGTGGAGGACCTCCGCCAGTAGACGTAGAGACAGTGAAAGAAGTGCTGTCGGAGACACCGAAACCCAAACCCAAACCTCTACCGCAGTCTTCGCCGCCGCCGCTATTCAAACACGAGCCAGTACTAGATCGAGATCAAGAAAAAAGAGCAGCTTCCGACGAAGAAGAGTTACCAGTGTTCGTTTCGTTGAAAACTAAACTCGACCCAGAAAAGATTGAGCAGAAAATACCCATTTGCAACAACAATGGCGGCGGCGGAGGAGAGATCTCGGAGGTGTCGGAGATTTGCAGCCTGAGTGAGAGCATGTCGGCCACCACCGTCACCAGAGACGACGACGAAGAGGTTCATCAGAGGTTAGTCAACAGGTCGCCGATGAAATTACGACAAAACCGGGACTCTTCAACGGGTCAAAGGAGAGACCGGGTTGTGGGTAAGTCTCCGACCCGGAGAACCGAATCCTCTCCGGGTCGGAGATATGGACCAAATGGTGCTGGATCAATGAGGTTGGTTCAGAGCAGAGAACCGGGCCCGGGTCAGCAGCCAATGTCCAGGCGTGGGCCGAGAACCGAGTCCAACCGGCGTGATCCGGGTGATAGTTCCGGTCGGAGGTCTAGGTCACCCGCCACGAGGATTACGGACGGCGGTGGGGTTAATAGGGCCAATGCAGGTCGGAGCCCCTCGGCCAGAAGATCCGGAAAGTATCCGACTCGAACTGCAATTGGTCCAATTGATAGTTCGAGTTCTGGTCCGACCCGGAGAGTGGTGGAGGAGCCCAACAAGGAGGAGGGTACGTGGCCCACCACCAATGAGTCTCTCGACAATCCACATGTTTCCTTGGAGTGCTTTATTTTCTTATAAGGTGCAATGCCGCCGAAATGTCACAGTAACGATATTTCAAGTTGATTATTAAGGGGATAGCGTTGAATTTCTCAAGTTACTCTCCTAAATTTGGACCTCCATCTCTTTTTTTTGGTTTAGAACATAGAAGCTAAAATCCCTAGTGTACGCTTTTGCTTTCATGGATCTTCAGTATATGTAAATAATTGTTATGTGGATGGGCAATATGGGAATTTGGGGTACGATATAGTGATGTAAGAAATGAAGTTCCTGACTGTGTGACTGAAGAGGGCAGAAGGAGATTTGATTTACCTAACCGAAGGTGTCACAGATTTGTATGGATATTTGGACATGTAATTGATGTCTGTTTTTAGGGTTTCAGCTGCAACAGCTACGTATTGGGCAGTCCATTATATATTTTCTTGGGATTGAGGAGAAAGTTTTAGTTGTGACGGGAATATAAGTAGTACATTACGTATTTTAATATGAATAATAAGAAATTTTATTTTTTAAGATATTAACTTTTTAGCATATATAATCCACAATTTATTTAGTAACACGTGATGTATCATTTCATGTATCAATTATACTGAAAAATCTCTCGAGATTGAGATCCTTCCTTAACTAACACTTCAGCGCTTGCAAATCTAATAATTCGGATTGTTCAATTTAAATCATGCAACTCACTTCACAAATAAAATTATGTTCTCATTTCTCTCTCAGCCCTTGATTATTATTTTTTTAACGGTATAAATTACTGAATTCGTTGATTCCATAGTTTGAGACTAGAAAAGAATCTCAATCTTTTTTCTTGTACTAGTTTATGTAAAATCTCAATTCTGCACCAATATAGTCCTGAGACAATTGATTGATTTCTTGCACCAAAAATACTGCCAAGTTTCTCTTGTTCTTGATCACAAGAGAAGCTTTCCTACACATATCGGGATGCCACAGTTTGTCTACGCCAATAATGGCACGTAAAAATGTTAAAATAGATAATATCGCGATGTTGCACCGGTTGCCATGTTGACAACCCCAGTTTGTTTGTGTAAAAACGTACTTGGGTTGAAATATTTCACATCAAGCGTATCTTTGAGAAAATAAGAGTTTAAATATTCTAACACTCAACTCTAACTAATAATGAGACATTTTCTGATAAAACTCCACACCTGACGGATTGTGCAGGTAGTAATTACCAAATTTGGGACACGATCAATGTTGTTGGAAGTGGATCTTTGACCGGTCTTTCTGATAATTCTACACTTAGCTATGTTTAGCGAGTCATTTTTGCAAACAATCACATTTTATATGTTTGAAAGAAAAAAAACCTTGTCTCCACAGTTTTAACAACAAAAAAAAAAAAACTTGATTTCTTACATGTGCTGAGGTCATCTCTTCTTATAAACAAATCATTGTTTAATACGCATGCATCAGCTCTCTTCTTTTGTGACTTTAACTAGTTATTTTGTACACACGTCAAACAATAATTTACAAAGTAAGAACGACTTCTTCTACGTAAAGAGCTAAACGGTGTATATTTTTATAAGTTAGTCTCACATATGCGTCAAATTGTCATTTAGGCAACAGAAAAAAAGTGAGAACCCTGCTTATAAGTTTTCTCAAGTTGAGTGTTAAGTAGTGTTGAAGTGTATTAGAATTTTAGAATAATGTAAAGAAATGCTAAAACTTAGAGAAGTCGGTTTCAATCATTTCAAGGGGCCTTGTAATTTGTGGTTTCCTTGCTACTTTAACTTTTCTTAGCTTTTGCTAAATTGCTACTGCCACTTATGACATTGTTTGTACAACCGTGAACCAACCACACACAAAGCATGAAAATTTCCATGTCATCCCCATTCTTCGGCCACTTCTTTTGGGGAACCAAACCCAATAATATATAAAAATAATTTGCATCTTATGATTGTAAGAAAATTGTAGCAATCACCCTTCAATTTTAGCTCAGATTAAGCAATGGTCTCTCAACTAAAAATTCATAATTATTGGTCCCTTAACTCATCAAGACGTGCAACTATGGTCTTGAATCATGTTGGAATGACTATTGCTACAATTGAGTTAAAGTTGAGAGGTCATTACTCAAATTAGGTTAAAGTTAAGGGACTGTTGCTACAATTTTTGTCATTTGGTTTTTCATATTTGCTCCTTGATTCAGCACCACGTGCATGACACGTGACTCATTTTAATGAAAGTTCTAATTGAGCTCTCAGATTTCACAGCATTTTAAGTTAGAGAGAGAAGCAGAGGGGGGAGAGAGAGAGAGAGAGAGGAGCTTGTGACAGCAGTAAAGGGTTTACACCATTATCAAAGCTGTGGGGGAGTACTTAAACTGGTAAAACAGACAGACAGACAGACAGACAGAGAGAGAGAGAGAGAGAGAGAGATGGAGGGGATGTCTTCACAGAGAAGTGAAAAAACAAATCAGAAATATTCAGAAAGCTATGAAATTTCGGATGGCTTTTGCTTCCTTGTACTTGATTTATAAAATAAATAAATTAAAGATCAGGAATTAAAATTGAAAAATATAAGGGCAAATTGTCAATAGTTAGCCACTGAATAAGACCTTTCAGTTTTCTCTATCCAAGATTGGGGATAAACATCGGCTTTTACATTAACTTTTGTACCATGGCTTTAAAGTTTTTCTACATTTCACAAATTACTCTCTTTTACCAAAAAGGTTGAGGTGGTTTTTACTGGTCAACCTCTTTCCCGAAAGTTTTATTATGCATTTTGCATCGGATAGTTAGAAGTTTTTTTGTGCATGACGTCCCGATGTAGTTGATATTGTATCAATATTATCGTAAATGTACTAATAACACGTACGTTGATATGTTTCGCATAAGATAACACCTTATTAATATCATACAAATAGTCTGAACTTCTGTTTCTTAGCTGAACAATAAGACAGTTTGAATCAGTTTGTTTCTTGCTCTTTCCTTTCTTTTTAATCTCAAAATTCTCTATGTATGACCTCCAGATATATATGATACTGTATCAATATGTTTTGTTAACAACGATTATATCAACAAATTATTTATAACATACGAACAGTAGTCTGACGTTTATTTCTTAATCGGAATATGAGATGACTCAAAAAATGTTTGCTTTATTTCAATTTTTTTCTGTGAAACCAAACTTTTATAGGGTCCGATTTCACAATCATGGCCACAAATTATCACCTTTTGTTGTATATTTTAGAGACCTGGTTTCTTTTGGAAAGATTGAAGATATACAACATGCATGCATTAATGCAAAAATCTGAGTTCCTAGCCACAAGATGCAGAGACAGTTTTTGGCCCAAGGAATATCTTTTCTGTGTTTTATTACTTTCCGAAGACAAAATCAAATAATTTATATTCAAGAAAATCACTGTTCGATGGCCTGGGCCATGCCAGCTCCAATACACATTTTCTCTCTTGTTTTATGGTTTTCCTCTCTAAATACCACTGGTTTTGTGGAATTTAACCAGAAATGCCACTCTTCTTTCAGGGCGCAAAGAGTGTGGTGATGCTCAAAGGGGTAGTTTCTGAAATAACCGGCTCAACAGGGGGCATACATGGCAATTGATGTGGTATAATCCAGAGTGCTAGCTAGTTGCAGACTTGCAGTTATATGGAACCGATGGAGACGGCAACATGAATGCTTGATTTGGTCCTTGCAATTCCCCCGCATGCGCTTGATTTCGTGTCAACCCTAGTCCCTCGTGACATACGGATCGTTAGGATAAATTTTCTTTACGTTCAAAAAACTCTAAAGTTGGTGTACATCGCAGAGAGAGAATGCAAACACTAATAACATGAATCGACTAAGTTTACAGCACATTTTATAATCGTCTATCAAATAGATTATGGTCAGTCATCGACGAGCTAGAGCTCCCATACAACTGTTTCTATCATTTGATCATATATTTCGAACTCACATCTCATCAACGATCAAAAACCGAAATCCAAAATGCTATGCAGATGGTTGTTGTTCTTGTTGGCAACTTGATCACGCTAGGGGGAGGGACGGATCCCTAAACAGTGCGACAAGAGACCCCAGCTCGAGCTTAAAGCCCCATCTTAAACCTTCATTAACCTCCTTCACATGCACTTTGTCTGCCTACGTTGCTATCACGCCCCCCCCAAAACCCTACAACCCCAAATGGTCCCCACAGTAACTCTTTTACCACGTGGCATACGAAGCATCCATCTCGCTCATCGACACGTGGCATGTACTGGACTACTCTCTCTCTCTCTCCTCTCTCTCCCTCTCTTCAATTTCATCTCTCGTTTTCCCATGACAAGAGACCGACATATCAGCTTCCCATGTCGGGGCTTTCAGGTCCCTGACCAACATGTGAAACATCTAAAAGTCCTCGAGGATTGTCTCCCGACGTCAACGGCTCAGATTCAGTTTCCGAGGGTGCAAAATCTGGCCGTTGATGTGTCTGAGATGGTCACAGTCGCACGGGTCGAAAACTCATCAGCTTCTGAGATTTCAGATGTTGCTACACGGTACAGCCGACGCGGTGTAGACGGAGAGGGAGTGAGGTAAGAAAGCGCCGTACATTCTCTCACGCGTGCAAAACCAGCGGGTTTTGTGTGTGTACCCGTTTACACGTGCGGTGGCGTGTCCAAGTAGAAATTTGTAAAAGCTCTTTTGAAATTTTGACGGGGACTGGGAAAGATAATCGGAGTGCATAGGAGTGTCAGATGATAGGCCTGCAGGGTCAGGAGGTGAGGTCCACAAGGGTCCAGGAGGATCCTCGTCGGATTCTCTTTGTGAGGATTTTGATAATCCTCCAATCACATTCATTTATCGTACATCGTTCGATGAGAAATCATTGTAAATTTTTTTATTTAAAATTAAATATAAACAGTATCTAACAAAAACTAGCCGTGCAATATATGATGAACTTATGTAATTGGAGGATCCGGCGAGGATTCTCCCTCCACGAGGGTGTCCTCAAACCTGACGGACTTTTACTTGCATTCAAGCTATAATTGTAACGATATCTCAAACTAATCGCAAATTGTATATGTATTTAAGAGGATGGGTTAGTGGCGCAGACATAGTTATATTTCAAATTTTTGGGTACGTTTTTCATGATACACAAAGTGAGGTGGGTTCAGAGTATATTATTGATTTGAAATATCGTTACAGTAATGTATCGGGTAGAAATCATATATCTAAGACATACCACCAGGGTTGGGGACCATTAGTAGAAGCAACAGAGGACCAAAGGTGAGTGAGTGCGACTCTGGGTGTCTCTGTGTGTGGGTGGCTCGTGCAGAGATTTGAGTTTCATTGATGAATCTTTTGCTTTCGCTTTCTCCGGCTGAGTTTTTTGGTTTCCAGCTTTCTCTTCTTTTGAGGGTGCCTAAAGCTGGACACCTCCTTGACCAATTTCAAGCTCAAAATTTTGGGCTGAAAAGCCCTAAAACACTTGGAATTGGATCTCAGCGGATCCCCTCCTTAGGATCTTAGGGATCAACGCATACGAACCGTTGATCAAAAATCATGCGATCATAATTTTTTTTCTTTTTTTATATATTTTCACGTGAAATGAGATTACTTTACTTTTAAAAATATAAAAATCATTTATTTGGGGCTGCACGATTTTTTATCAACGGTCCGTGTGCGTTGATCCCTAGACTCCTCAAGGAGAGGATCCGGCGAGGATCCAATTCCAAAACCCTTAACTCTTAGGGGCAAAAGAAAATTCACACAAACAAGAGGATGGATAGGTGGGTCCCTTTTGAGAACCGAGTATGGCCCACCAGATAGATAGAACTAAATTGGGTTGGTCCATATGGGCTTTTGATTCCAAGCATTGCCTAATAAAATTAGATTTTTATTAACGGGTTTGGGGCATGGGACATTTGATAGGGCCCAATTAGGGGAGCAACATAGTTTTTTTTGATGTAGACTGATGGGAAAAATTAGTTTACGTGGTATTTGAAGCAGATGTGAATTAGACCGGTTTGTATGTGTGTATTTCTCACATTGTTTAGAGCTAAATGACCCTTTTTAATGAAAGTAGTTTGAAATATCGAATGGTTAAAAAATTGTATTGTTGGAAATTGAAGTTTAAGTATAATAATTTTATTTTAAGAAAATGATGAAACAACTAAATTTACCTCTTTGTTGATGAAGAGACATAGCAAATGATTTACAGTTGAGAAATGCTAAGAGGATTCTCTAAAAAAAGAAACTTTCATGAACTCTTTGGCACCTCGTGTTTTTGGCACAATATTTTATAATGTTGGTAGGAAAATTGACGTTAAACTATGAAGTGTCAGAGAGATCATAGAGAGTCTTACTCTTGAGAGAGTACTCTTAGCATTTCTCTTTACAGTTTACTTAAAACGTTATCAAACTATTTTTTTAATACATCGATATTTTTAAGCTAGGAGGAGGGAGAGTTCGGCTAAGCCACACAATGGGCACCCTAATTTTGTATCGAATTCGTCATTCATGATATTCAAACCTAAGACCTCTTACTTCTAAAGCGAAGAGCACTATTGAGAATTAATTAATACCACATTGATGAGAAGATGGACCTTACATGGGCTTATAAGAGGTTAAGTTAGTTTCTATATTGCTAATTTGTTTTATATTGGAACCCAAACTTTCTTCATGGTATAAGAGCAAGTTATTCTACGTGTGAAGTCAAATGGCCACACGCGCTCCAAGTCAACTCGTGTGTGTTGTCCATGTGTGAGGCTTAAAAATTCGCCACACATGAAATGGCGTATTGAGAATAAATGAATATCACATTAATGAGATGAGTGACCTTACATTGACTTCCAAAAAGTTGAACTGTTTTTTATACTGTCAATTAATTTTATAATAAAACTCCAACTTTCTTCGCAAATAGCATATGTAATGATTCAGGTCACATTCGTTTCTTTCTAATTTTGGACAAAGCACCATGGAATGCATTTGATCAGAAACAAGAATGCCCCATACCCTAATTCCCTATACCTATACCTATAAATTACAGTTATCTTTTTAGGCAGCCAACACAATGTGTCATCCTAGAAGTCGGATTGAGCGAGCATTACAAAGTGGCTGGAAAACAAACGAAATTCTAATAGGCATAGGTTAAATCTCATTTTCTAATTTATGGCCCGTTTCAAAATATTTTTAAAATAGTTGAATGTGTTTTTAGTGAAAATGTTTTTGAAATCAGGTTTTAGTAAAAATATAAGTGAATTTTGAAGAAAAAAAAAACACTTGAAGTGCTTTTATGGGCTTCTTGCAGGAAATACTTCAAGTGCCTTTAGAATTCAAAAATATTTTCAATAAAAGTACTTTCAGTCATTTTAAAAATATTTTCAAACGAACCCCCTAACAATGCAATACAAAGTTCGTATAGTACATTTTGTTTTGTTTATTGTCGTTTATGCATCTAAATGTCATCGTAAAACATTGTCGTCCCGGATGGATATTCTGTTCATCATATAGCACTCTTCATTTGATCAGATAACATGAACAAAAATTCACAAGCAACATGCTTTCTCAACTGTAAAATATTCGAATTCAAGAAATGATCTATATGTATAATTCATAAACTAGTAACTAGTATAGGAAACAGATTTTACAACGATTTTTTTCTTCTTCTTATTTTGTCACAAGGTATCCAAAATCATCAGGACTGCTCCATAAAGTTCACAACTTGAGCATATAATCCGACTAATTAAGACAGCTACCGTGAAAACTTATAGATCAGTCAGCAAAACCTTACACAAAGATAATATAATTTGATCATAATAATAGTTATTAGTAATAAATATAATTAACTAATTAATTAAGCAGGTACCAAATTTTTTTCTTTCTTTCTTTTGCTACAAGCAAAAGGCAAGATTCATGAGAGTTGAACAACACAGCAATGCCCACAGAGCTCTTTCTCTCCATCTTCCTCCATCGGCTCCATGCTCGTCCATGCATCGTTGGTTGCAGATATATCGAATTTATGAACGATCGACATTGTTCTTGATGATTCGCTCTCCATCCCATACCCTGCCAAGAAGTATAAATCCACTCCAATGGTTGCCATTGTTAGGTAACGCCTTTGGCTCAGTGCCCAGTTTTGATCGTGTGGCCCCAATGCAGTGAGGCTTTGTAGGCGGGACCCTTCAACTTCATTCCATATGTTGAGCTTGCCGTCGTAGGATTCTATGTGGCCTTTCCATTGCTTGTAGCAATCGCCCGAGCTGAAAAGCCGTCCATCGACGGTCAAGATTTGATTAGGTGGCACGTCCAGCTGCCACATCCCCACGATAAGGCCCCACTTCCCTACTAGCGGGTCGTACACCTCAGCGGAGCTGCGCACCATAATGGCCGGCACGTCCGAGTCAGCCTTCTCCGCGAAACCCCCCACCACGTAGATCTTGCCCATCCACGTCACTCCAACGCACTTGTACCTCAACGTGCTCATGTTCGGCAGCGGAGTCCACTCGTCGTGGTCCGGATCGTACACCTCGGCGAACGGGATGCCCCTCGCGCAATCTAGCGTGGCCTTTCCCCCCGCCACGTAGATCTTGTTATCTGAGACCGTGCATGCGAAGTCGCACCGGGGGATGCCAAGTGGCGCGCAGGTAGACCACTGGTTTGACCCGACATTGTAGCGCAAGACCGAGGAGGAGACTTCAATGTCCATGTCGACAAGCTCGCTGCACTCGTCCGACGTGTGAGCTCTCTCCTTGTTACAAACCCTACCACCAATTATGTAAACCGAGTCACGTAAAGACACCATGGCAAAACCCTTGAGGACATGATTCTCAGTGAGGCCGGGGATGGAGCTGGCATGCGTCCACATGTTGGTCGACGGATCGTAGCATTCTATCCAATTAGAAATGTTTAGGTTTGGAGCGGGCTCTCTATAGCAAAACGTGGCAAAAACCCTAAAATTGGATAGAGAATTAGGGTTTGGCGAAGAGGGTGGTGGAGTTGAGGGTCTTGGGGGAGATGCGAGGGAACCCATTGGACTTGCTTGGGAGGAGATTATTAGGATTTGTAAATTTGTGTTCGTTTTGTGTTTTGGCAAATGGGAAATATAATATAAGAGATGAAGGGAACATAAGATGGAGATAGCGGAGAATACCACAAATGTGTGGTTTGAGGACATCGACTAGAAACTAGGGTTGATGTGAAAACCTATGGTTTCTTGTATTGATTGATGGAATAGGTGATAAGAGTGTTTTGGCGGGTTATTGTCTCTTCCATTGTCGATTTTGTAAAATAATCAAGTTTTCCGGAGATTTCGAAGAGAAAATAAGGGGGAATCGGATCGCAAAGATTAAAGAAATAAGTGTGGAGTTGAGTCACTCTTTTATCTGATGGTTAGGTTTTGTTTGGGCTATAGTTTTGATTGAGGTCAATTTAATTGTGACAGGGGCAATAATTACAATATCTAATTAACCAATTATTAAGAAACATCATAGGATAGCTCAAGTGGTTGGAAATGAATTTAAGTCTGTATTCCATACGGCATGCCCTGCAAGTCTTGGCACTGGTGAGTTACACGAAGATGGTCAGGAGGAAGTTGAAATACCTCTGTGAGTCTTTTTTGTCTCCAAAATAGTGGACTGCAATTGCGAAACCACCAATTTGTCCCCTTTTTAAAGAAAAAAAAAAGAGCCAATTTTATGTACTTTCTTTGGTTATGTGGTTTGCTTGTATACATTTGTGTGGTATGGAAAATGTTGAGGGGAGAGTAAATGGTGAAGTGGTGTGGTGATCACTATTTTTTTTTACCTACTAAGTTTTTCTTCTTCTTTTTCTACAGTCTCTACTGTTTTGGAATTTTTAGGATTTGCACCTTACTAGTTCGAGTTCAACCATGTAGTCATGCTGAGAGCTCAGATCTCTACAGAAAAGAATGACAAATTAGCTTTTACAAAACAACAAAAGCAAAAAGATCAATACTTGTAGAAAGTATACATGTCTTTAAGTTAACCAATACCTTTGATAAATTTGATTTAATTTATTAAATTCCCATAGAAAAAAACACAACTTTGACTCGTACCGATGGAAGATATGTTTGCATACCATGGAGAATATCTTAGCGGAACCGAATTCTTCAAATACAAGAGGATTTTAATTATTTATTTTTTGGGGTTTTAGAGATGGAAAGTGATCTGAATTTAGCTTATCCTCACTCACTAACTTAGTTGATGCTGGACTTTAATCATAGTCAATGATTTTCAATGTTAGTTAAAACATTGCTCTAATTTATGAGAAATTAAGGTTTCTGATAGTGGAACCAGGCAGACAGTTCAACTCACTCACACAAGGATGTGACCCTTGCTGTGAGGTTTTTATCTACGCCAGGCCAAGCAGTTCTTAATTAACTACAGATAGCTATTTATTTGTAAATGAGTTTGACAGTCCACCTGATCCTATTGTTCAACGTAAGAAATTTTTAATGTAAAAAAAGAATCAAATTCAAATTCACAATCTAATTAACCTACCTTACATCTGAACTAAACTACCATAATTGGACAAAGTTCAGATTTGCAAACTTAGTTTAGAATTGCTGGCATGGCACTGAGTGGTTGGTCAATCAACAGAAAGCTGATTGCTGAAATGTTTGCCATGCTATAGGTTGCTCCAAAGCATTTTTGTCCCCCGTGATCTAAACACATGGGCTGCTGACCTTTAATTACTAACAATATCATATAATCCCTAATAAATTCATACTTATTATAAAAAAAAGGAAGCACAAGCACTTTTTAGACAGAAGGGTTGGGAGAAGGGCTTCTAGGCAAAACATACATGAAGCAGCACTGTGAAAAAGCACTTAAAAAAGGCCTCAGTAGGGCAAATCCACATGAGATCCTAATATATGATCCATGAACATATTCTGGAATATGTCATCCTTTGCTTTGACAACAAGGAAACACAGAATCATCCCTCTAGATTTGGGTTTGCTTATCAAGAAACTAATTTCTAATTTTATATGTAAAAGTGCTTAATACTATATTTATTTTTGCTCCTGGGATCTCATACTTTATCTCTGCCTTTTTATCATGCAGATTCTGAAACAGTAGAAAGTAGTCTTAACATATTGGGGAAACAAACAGTAACCAAGGCATGTGACCAACTAAATCATCCATGGTCAAGGGTGCAATTTTGTTCAAGAGAATTATCAGTTTTCTGAACAGGACGTTCTTTTTTTTTTTATTAAGAACGTTTGGTTCAGTTTTTATTAAATAACGAATTGTCAATATGGTATATAGAGCAAAGGAAATAGAAGGCCAGGATTGATGAGGAAAGTTGTAAAAGCAGATGATCAGATCACCATCAAAAAATGCACAAAGCTAAATCTCACACAAGAAACAACAAGTACAGGTTAAGGTATACCTGAGAAAGATAAAATAATTTTTGAGCTGACAGATTTGAATGTGCGCTGCCATGGATAATTCGGGCTAGCAAACGTTGTTTTCAACCCCATATACCTAGCCCTAATTTGCAAGATGCAACCTTTGATCAAGACAAAATCTCCATTGTCTTGAGGTCCACCATGAAAACTTATCTCTAACCAAGGACCATTGAAGTATGGCATCAAAGAGGCCCCAACTTGAAGAAAATGCCATTTGGCAAAACTTTCACTCAAAATATTCCACTTAGTGAGAGAGACTTAAATACATCATGAATGCTACTGTAACAGTATTTTACTCATCTAGAGAAGCATATATACCTACATGCGTTTTAACTTTGATCAGTTGAGTTTCTTCTTTTATTCAAATACATCCCACTTCATGTTAGCTCTCCACTCAGGATGCATGGGTGTTCGTCCATTATTCATTCTTATCCGTTGTGTTATGTAAAATGAGACTTCCCTTCTCATTCTCCAATATACGGAATTTCTTTCCAGTGCCTTACATATTTTCTCATACAATATTGTGTGATTGACTTGTAACACTGTCGACAATAACACTCTGTTCTATGGAAGTTATTCTCCCAAATCATCCAAATTTACTAAGAACAACCAAAACCCTAACCAGAGAAAGCTACATACAGAAAGAAGAAGGCAGAGAGGTGCCAACAGCTGCCAAGGACTAAGACAAGGTTTGCTCTGTGGGATAGAATGACAGGTCATCCGAAATGGACCTGGTTGGGAGTAGCGTGGAATTAGGCACAGTCAGAGACTGAGGAAAGTGCCGCGATTAACCGTGGAGAGAGACAAAACGGAATTTAATGAGCATATGGAAGAAGGCAGAAAAGGCTTTGAAGACGATGACAAAAAAGAAGGAAAAGGAGACAAACCAGTTTTGAGGAAAATAAAAACTCTGATTTGACTATTCAATGCAGAGCTTCAATGCACTTTTTTTTTTTTTTTCACTTTGGAGTTTGGATTTCCCCAAATTTTCGTTGTCCATTATTTTCTTGATGATTTTGTGAATCAATAACCCTAAATTCAGAGCCTCTTTGCACTGTTGCAGTGGACGTGTGATTTGAATTATCAGGCTTTCCTTTTCAAATGAAAAGATTAGAAGTTTAAATCATTTCGTTATCTAGGTAAATGTACAAGTGAGTTCTAAGAAGCGTCAAGGTTTTTAAGAAATGTTATTGTCATTTCAAAGAGTCGTTTCAGACTTATAATTCTTCTTTGATGCTAATAACATAGTGACACTTTATACTGGGATGGGATTGACAAGAGAGTTTCTTAAGCTCTTAATATACTACTCTAACATGTCGGACTAATAGCGGAATATTATTTGAGAACTTTAACAAAAAACTCCCGGTACT
Source organism: Malus domestica (assembly GCF_042453785.1). Classification (NCBI taxonomy): domain Eukaryota; kingdom Viridiplantae; phylum Streptophyta; class Magnoliopsida; order Rosales; family Rosaceae; genus Malus; species Malus domestica. Next base: position 40,453,164 of record NC_091670.1, on the reverse strand, counting down.
GTTTATTTTAACGAAAAACCATATTTTTACACTAAAAAGTCAATTCTGGTACTGTTTAATTTACCATTTATTTTGTCTTTATAGTTAAAATTCAAAGTTTTCAAACAATTTTAATTAGTTTTCCTGTAATATTATTTAGAAACACAAAAGATTGTGTTATTTGTTTAGAATGTCATGGTGTCGTACTGAAAAATGTAAGTAATAGCACTTCTCAAGGTTGAGGCTTCACTAATTGCTAGGGGCTATAGAGGGTTTAAGGTCATGTAAAAATTCCTAATAAAGGAGATGGTCATATGGCTTCAAATAGGGAAAAAATGTAAAAACCGAGAAAAAACCGTGAAATAATTGATTCGTTATTTGTGACAACCACATGCTGCTGTGATAGTGATACGACCTTCGGCTCTCTGCCCACTGCCACTGCCCTCTGTCCACTGTAACTCCTCTCTCTCTCTCTCTCGTTTCTCTCTTTAGAGCGGAATTTGAGCATCCCAACGTAACTTTCAAGAAAAAAAGTATATCAGTTTGTAGTAGGACTGCAGCTTGCAGCTCAAGCTGCATAGCTACTTTGAAAGACCAAAAAGATTGCATTCACCATCTAAACCTTTCTCCAAAAGCTTCCTTCTCCTCCTTTTTATGCCTTTCCAGTTTCCACAAGGAAAAATTGCAACCCATCTCTCAAATTCTTCAGAAAAAAGTGGAAAAAAGAGAGTTTAATCCTCGGTTTTTGACGTATGAATATGGGGTTAGTGGGAAAGTTGGTTTGGGTGAATGCATCCAGCAGGAAGCAGTGCAGGAGCTTGTTCTGGAGAGTTAGAGCCGCTTTGAGGAAGGCTATCAAGAATTCTGGGAAGCAGCGGCTGAGGACGTTCCAGTATGATCCTTCGAGCTACGCCCTGAATTTCGACGATGGAAGCTGGAAATCGGGGGAGGGAGGCGCAAATGCTGCTTTCAAACATGCAAGACCTCAGCATCATTCGGATTCGGATATCTGCAGTTCTGGGTGGGTTTATATTCTTTGGGTGATTTCCGAGTGATGTTTTTGGAATAATATGGCGGAGGAAAGTAAATTGTTCTGTTCTATTTTTATTTTTAATTAGTTTTGTGTTGTGTTAAAAAATCCCATGCTTGTTCAAAAAGCATGGTCATTGTCCAAACGATGAATGAATCCAAGTTAAGTCAATTGGTCGGAGCAGCGTGCCCAAATTTAAATCTCTCGGGCTAAATTATATCACTTGACGAAAAACCTCTACCCCAATTTAAATCTCCGTCGCGTTAATCATATCATTTGTTTATGTTACACCTTAAACAGCCAAAGAAATAATCCACAATCTCTCAACAACAATGGAAACAAAGATCGCAATGAAACAGCATCTGAGAGGAGTGTAGATAGTCATTTTTCGCAACAAAGGTACATACATCATTTGACATCCCATGAGAAAGCCTAGACGAAACCTAATCCTCCATCTCTCCATGCAAGGAGGTTGGAGATCATCTAGACGGTAGGGTCTTCTAGCTTGGCAGTGGAAAGATCGTTTATCCGAGGATAAGCGGCTTTTTCATCAAGCTGGTTCTGAGCCCATAACAGCATCTTCAATAAGCTTGGAAGCTTCGGATCTGTGACAGAACAGCGAAATATATGATGGTTATTAGCCTCTATGGAGATTTGTATTGGATTAGCATAGACTCAATCAAATGTTTTTTCAAAGATCTAATCGTCTCGTCTCAAAGACGCTCATGGAAGAATTCCTCCGGAACTAGAACAAATAAAAGTTTAGCAAACATACTAACCTTTTTCATGACTCTGGCTGGTAAGGATGGCTGCATTCACCTCACTTGCTGTCTTTAGGCGCTGTGATATGTCGAGAAGCTCTCCGACGGGACAGTTGTTCACATCTTCAAAAGCTAGCAGTGCAACAGTCCTCTCCAACTCTTCTAAAAAGCTTTGCTGCACATAACAGTATTGATAAGTACTACTTAGGACCAGATAATACGAACAACACAGCGAACACAATTCAGTTGGATGGAGTTACGGAGGAAGCCGGAAGGAACTTAAATAATAAATAATCAAATTATACACATGATAGTCAATCAAGGAAAGTTGCAATGGGCCGAATCTTACATTTTCTTCTCCCCTTGGTGCTAGCTCTTCCTGAGCAAACTCAAGAGCCTCTTCGACTTTTCCATTCCGAATTAGTTCTATCAACCTTTGCTGTTGGAGATGGAAAAATAATTGAGGATTTGTATCCAGAATCTGCAGACAGAATTTGCACAGATATTTTAAATAATTTTAATAAAGATTACGATCGAAATAATAACAGGATGCTCATTAAAGATAAATAAAAAAAATCAAAGGATACGAACTCTGATTAGGTGACAAACTACTTGTGAGCCATCATTAATATAAACAAGAGATCAAAATAAAGCAAGAAAATAAAACATCATATAAAGGAGGAAACGAACCCTCCCTACGAATGAATGTCACATTAAAGTACATGCATGTCAAGAAAAACAAACCAAAACAAGTAACTGTAAAGTGTAAACCACCCATGTAATACCAGGTCTGCATTTGTTATGTGCATATTTTTACTCTACGAGGTTGAATGCAGCAACTTTGTGGTTGGAGTTTATCGCTACATCATATACCCAATGATGCTGCATATTCAACCTGATGTCCTGATTCACAAATCTATGAAAATATGTAGCAATGATTCATACAACCTCAATTCCAAAGGGAATTCAAATGAGGCAGTTAACCTTATGTATAGTTTGTACGACACACACGAGTCACAATTATTCAAACTATACTTCCAAACTTAATAGGGCAATTAGCTGGAATGATTAGTTTTTTACGTTTGGTTGCAGAAATGATTTGTTTTTACCATGTCGTCATTATATCATCGATGTGTGATCGTTATGTCATCGATATATGATCAACATGTCGTTGTTACAAAAAACCAATCACTTCTGAAAACAAAGGTCAAAAACTGATCATTCCAACTAATTGCCCAACTTGATATGCAAGGCCAAACTTTGATACTGGCAAGGCCGAATAAAAGAAAGCAATAAGATCCATCAAAGGAAAGAAAAGACAAAGGTTTTTCATCAATGGTATCAAAAGTATAGACTCCATGAACAAAACATGGAGATTTGAGAATTGACATCCCACCTCAGGGTTTAAGTCATTCACTTTCTCAATCGCATCCTCCACATTACCGCATTGTACTGCCTTCTTGACAGCCATGCGTTCCGTTATTGTTGCAAGATCAATATCTGCTATATACCGATAAGGAGAAACACCACAACATATAGTACAAAATGAATCACACCAGCAATGTCTCAATTATAAGAGTAGGCCATTACACTACGGAAACAAAAGGATACGTTCGGTTCCAGATTCCTTACGGAATTTCTCAGCAGCATCCACATAACCCTCAGTGACAAGGAAGTTCATCACCAATTTATTCATGTCTTCTTTCCTAATTTTTACATCCTTGAGCTTCTTCTCCCACTCTTCCCTCGTTATGACTTTCTTCGACGCGGCCTGTGCACAAAAATACAAATGATATACAGATTTAACATGCCAATGGCAATGCTTATTGACCTAATTACTGCATATTCAACCTCAAATCAACCTCGTAATCTCGTTCTATAAACTCGAAATTAAGCAGCTAAAACAGAGAAATTAGAATCGACAACAAGATTTCAACTTTACCATTGCTTCGATCTCTGCAAGCTGATGAACAACAATCCAGAACAGGGACATCAGTGCACGGCCTCGAAGCCCATTTATTCAACTCCAGCAACTACTTTCCTTCAAATCGTCCTGTCAAATTTTGAACACCGATTCAAATCGCAACAAGAACCCCTAGACTCGCCAAAAACCCTACAACTGTAGCCGAGTGATAATATTCCCGAGAAAATTTTAATCCAAGAAAAGTGTTTGTTTGCCGAGAAAATTATAGTGAAGTAAAAAGGTACCTTCGAAGCGTGCTGGGTTTGCTGGGTAGCTGGGTTTGCGACGATTGCGTCTGTATATGTATATTGGTTCGGGATTTGGGTGTGAGTGTGCGCGAGTGATTGGGATTCCGGCGATCCCTTTCTTCTCGCTGCTCTCTGACCTTTCACTCTGGCTACTGTTCTCGGGTTCCCTTAATTGGGCCCTGACCTCGAGCGGGTCGGGTTTTGGGTTGAATTTTGACGTGTCACGTGAGCATGCACTCAAATCTTATATTCCACTTGGGCTCACGGAACCGTAGGGTTTTAAAACCCGAATCGAGGTTCGGGCTTTAGTTTCGGGCTACATCTTGATCTGCAGGCGAGTTCATGGCTAAGGGCTTGAGAACAAAGAATGTCCACGAAAAGGATGGCTCGTCTATTTCTACGTAAAATACTTCTCCTCATAAACGATTGTTTGAAGCATTATAAATTTGTTCTAATAGTTTAAGTATAAAAGCATTGGAGACTAGAGCAATGAAATTCTTTTTTTATTTGTATTTTCAAGTTTTTTCTATTAAACGTTGTCATAAAACCTCGTAGCCATTTTAAACTACCTTCAAATAGACCGTACTATGAAGTTTCGGTTGCCTGAGTTCTGTTTATGGAGATTCTCAATTGCTGCTCTCGAAAAAAAATTTCACACTTGTAAATGTTTTAGATTCGATTCTTGTCAAAGACAAATTTGAACCATATTATTACTAGTCCATTGTAAGACTAAACTTATCTTCTCTCTTTTAGTATAAATAATATCTTTTGTTGAAAAAACAAATAAATAGAAAGACCCCCAAGTAATAAAAAGAATGAGAAAATTCCAAAAGTATAAGAAAAGCAGGTACAACATTAGTGGCGCGAAAACGGACCGGTTAGGTATAACCGGTACTTTCCGCCTAATATACACCACAAGGCACAAATTACCAGTCCCACTTAATGTATTTTTTAATTTGATTATTATTAAAGAAAAGTTTGAAATTATTACAATAATTTAAATGAAGGAGTTTCGAATGCATACATGGATAGAAACTCATCACTCCATCTATAGGATATGGTTTAATATCTTAGTAGATAGAATATTGAGTTTTTATCCATGCGTATTGAATTAAAAACCCCCTATTTCTTTAAATTATTGTAACATTTTCGAGTTTCTTATTTAACCTCACTTACCTCATATTCAATTTATAATAAATTCATTGCGTGATTTAGTTCATACCCCTATTTCCAGTATGAAATTTATTCGTAAAGAAAACAAATTAGGTTTTGGAAATCTTGCATAGTACCTTAGCAATTAGAACAAGTGAGTATCGGTGTGAGTTTGTTTTCTATCAATATTTTTTGAACGTGCTTCTCTTTTGTATTATCGGTCAATAGTTATAGATATAACTGAAGTTTTATGATCACGTGATATTTTCATATAATCTTTCTTTTTCTTTCATGCTTATGTCGGTTGTAAAAGAGACAAAAAAAACATCGTCACCTCTACGAATAATCAAATCAAAATCATTTAACCCAAAAAATTCCTAGTTCAAGCAGGAAAACCAAACGACGGCGAAATATGTATACGAACCGACACGTCTCCCGACGAAATCCCCCATGAAAAAAAAAAAAAAAAAGGAGGGAACGAGTCGTTAACCTGCGCACCCCTCCAATCCAAATCCCCAAAACCCAATCTAAACCTGCGCCACCGCATTCTTCACGATCCGTGCGAGACTTTGTCGACGAAAAGCAAAATAAATAAATAAATAAAACAAAGTAATAAAACCAAAAGTCGCCTTGCGAACTTTCTCAGACGCCTTCACATCGACAACGATCCGAACTCTGCCTCTCTCTCTCTCTCTCTCTCTCTCTGCGCGCTCGATTTCTTTGGATTTTCTCGGCGGCTTCGTTGAGAATGCGATTGCAATTGCTCGGATCCAGGTTTTTGTTTCGGAATTCCGAGTGTAATTTGACTGCTTCTGGTTCTGGTTAGGGATTTTTTGTAAGGTGCGAGCAAGCTAGTGTTAGGGTTTCACAGTATGTTGAAGGCGGAGGACTGCTCGAATTGGGGAGAGTTACCGGCCGTCGATGGATTTGCAGGCGAGGAATTTGACGAAGACGAGGAGATGTGCATAGATGTCGACACGCTCTATCGCCTTCTCGATGAAGAACCCACGGTAATTTTTGGTACTACAACTGTATAGGAAAGGATTGAACTTGTTTGCAGCTTGTGTTGGGAGCTTTGATTTTTTGCGATGTTTGGCTGCGGTGTGAAAGATAAGGCAATCTTGTGGGGGTTTTGGGATTCCTGCGGGAGTGGGTTTTCGATTCCATTGGGTGCGACTTAAGATTGAGCTTGTAGTCTGTACGTGTATGTATTTGTGCATGCTGAAGGATTTGCATGCAATTCTAGTGGAAACACTTAATCTCAGCTGGTTACTAGTGAAAAAAAATCATTGTGTTGTGGATAAGAATGATCGAATTTCTGCTTAAATTACTAGTAGAAATGGGTTTACTAAGGGGAAGCACCAAAGGGGTTTATGAGCATATTCACACATCGTTTTGTTGTTGTAGATAAATTCACACATGCCTTTCTTGTTCTTGTTTATTGCTACATTTAATTAACTAGGCATTTGAGCATTTCATCGAGCACTTTTTTGTTGACACTGAGTTTAGATAAGACTTACATATGTCTTCGTTTTTCGTGTTCATGTTTTTCTCTATTAATTATTAGCCCCACCTGTTTTTCTTTAATGCGGAACTTTTTGAGGATTAACCGCAGAGTTGTCCAGAGGATTTGTCGTTGGAAAATCAATTGGACGCTGAAGAAGTTTCCGATGCTCAGCTCCTAAGTGGTTAGTATTTTGTTTTGACTTTATAGCTTTTTTAATGTTTTATTGTTTCTCCCATATATGACATAGTTTTCTCAGCTTTGTTTTGTAGTAGGGCATCGTTATCTTCTATATTGTTGTGGTATTCTGGAACATCTATGATTCTATATTGGCAACATATGTGTTTGACCACATCTGATTGCTTATTTCTCTGTTGATTGTTTAGGATCCCAAGCAGTAAAAGAAGAACCACCAATAGAAACTGATTTAATGGGTCCAGGTGCGTGGAATCATCCGTACAGCTCAGAAGCTTCGCACTCTGGGGCAGGGGGTCCTGATGGCTCTTTTGATTATAAAGGGAACCATGAAATGAATTTTGATTACAAAGAAATGCAACCATCAGCAAACACTGGCTCTCTGGGGCATACATACTCTATGAGTCTTAAAGACTGGATTTCCTTGGTTCCAAGCGATGAGACTTGCTTTACAGAGAGGGTTGCAGTTTCACAGCCATGTAGTATGTCGTCTAGTATTTCTGAAGGGCATGCCAACCATGTTTTGGACCACAGAGATCTGAATGTCCTGCAGAGGGAAGTTGATGTGCCTGGGAAAGCTGAATCTGAATGTATGTTAATATTTCATATTTGCTATAGACTAGAGAATTGCATTTTTTCTGGGCTTTTGAAGTTATTGATGTAGATCATTACATATGTGTTTTGTATTGTTTTTAAATTTTGAGGTGGAAGCACAAATTTATGTCTTCTGATGATTGATTGCAGATGCTTTGCAGTGCCTCGATATTGAGAACATGGGCTTACGTTCCAGAACCTATTTCACTTTGGGACAAAATACCACGGAAACCTTAGGGCCATCTGAAAATAATTCCTGCACTTCTATGGAAATATGCTCTACTCTCTGTCAAAATTCTGATGTTTTCAGTGACCCTTATACTGCTATGTGTGGCATGAGCTTAGATAATACATATTTCACTGATGTCTTAATGCATCATAGTCCTACCAGTTATTATTTTCCGATTAATGAAGAAATGATGGCTAATGTGAAGGATGAATCAGGGGAGTTTCCAGCTGATAGTTCATGCTCAACTAGCAAGATGAATTTAAATGGTCAGGAGGTGATAACTGGTAGATCTGTTTTTGAGCCGTCAATGATTGATGTTTTAGATGGAAAGGAGTGGAATTTGAGATATGGTAATTGTATGTCAGCAATCAGTGGAAATTCTTCATTCGATGCTGACTCTTTTCCTGTTGACAATAAGGCATCAGTTGAGCCTTTGAGTTCTACTCAGACATACATGTCAAGCAAAAAGGAAAGTATTGGTGTGAAGGATGAAAAGAATGATGAGTTTGTTGCTCCAAGTAGTGTTATGTGTCATTCTTTTCGAGGCATGGATGAAGCTGTCAGTAGACAGTCTTCTTTTAGTGCTCATGATCACTTTTTTGAGAAAGACTTCAAGCAGTCTGGTTTTGGTATATCAACACAGAATCTTGGTAACTCATTGGATAATGAAGAAGTCACGATTGGTGCATGTAAGAGAGCTTGTCTTTCTCAAGATATTAAGCATGGAAGTTCCACATCCCCTGTTGATGGACAATCTGTGAATTCAAATGCCTATTCTCAAGGTGCTCAGTCATTCACTTCATGCAAGAGTCAGGGTTACATGAAGGATATAGTCACTCATTCTAAGAGCATGCACCCTTCGAAAGTCAGCCCTGAATCAATTCATAGTAACTTCTCTGACAAATCCCCTGCAGATGATGACGTTGATGTATGTATTATTGAACATATCAGTCATCCTGCACCCTCAAGTCGCTCTTCAGTGGTTAGCAATACTAATTACGCTGCGCCCATGAAACAGTCTCCAGCACTTGGAAATACTGTTGTTAATTCACAACAATTGATGCCGAGTGATCATTACGGAGGAGTGGGAGGCATGAGATTCAAGACACGAGATGAACAATTGGTTTTGAGAGTAGCATTGCAGGTTAGCCCTAACCTTAATATTGTTTTTGTTATCAGAGTAAACTGCCATTTACCCCCCTGAACGAGCATGATGTTGTCAATTTAGTCTCAAATCTCATGCCTCCCACAATGCCTATATCAGTTCATGGGTCTTGTGGCCCTTTTAATTGAATCAGAGATTTGCTTTCTTTCTTTTAAATGTACCCTAAGCTGAATCACTTTTTCTGCATTCAATAGTTGATTTATCAAGTAGCTATATTATGGATTACTTTTTTGCGTCAAATTGTTGATTTGTTAAGCAGCCTTCATATCATAAGATGGATCACTTTTTCTGTGTCAAATTGTTAACTGATCAAGTAACTTTATGTTGCAAAATGGGTCATTAGAATTCATAATTTGATGGCAAGTTTTTGGAAATATGTTTCAAAATGCTATCGTGTGCCTGAATTATGTCCTATATATGGTTTTGGTTCTTTGTTTTAGTAAGAAAAAGTGAGAATTTGTGCCCATCACTGAAGTTGAGATCTGAAATCTTGTGAGATAAATTTTGTGTGCAGGACCTTTCACAGCCCAAGTCAGAAGCTATTCCACCAGATGGACTTTTGGCAGTTCCTCTGTTACGACATCAGGTTTTAAATTGTACCCTCTCTTTTGACTTTTATTCTAGATAAATATAATATGAACAACCTATAAAAAGGCAATTGTGCCTTGAATAGTTTTTGCCTTAATGCTAGGTAAATTAAAGGGTTATTCTACTGTATTTCAATAGACAGGAAAGAAAGTTTCCAGTTTCACATGTTCTATTGAATAATTTGTGGAGGTTTACCATATGGTTCTTGTTACGGAATCAAAATCTTCAAGCTTAAATTAGAAGTTGGATTATTTCATCTGCTAATTAAGTGTTTTGGCATACCAATTAAATGTTATGATTTGTTTTTATTTTTGCTAAAAAGTCATAAGCAACTTGTTATTTGGAATAGTTGTTTGTTTTGTTTTGTTTTTCTTTCCTTCTAAGGAGTCCGTCGCATTGTGCCTAGTCTAGTTTTATTTGAACCAGTGACTAATTGTTTTGGACACCTGGTTTGCATATATATGTGTCTGTGGTGAATGCACGGAAAAGGGTCCATCTAATTTAATTCATGTTGTGGGCAGAGAATTGCATTGTCATGGATGGTTCAGAAAGAGACAGCTAGTTTGCACTGTTCTGGAGGAATTCTTGCGGATGATCAGGTTTATACTATTCAGTAATGATTAGCTATCACCACTTCCATCTTTCAAGTACTTGTGCCTAATATAATTATGTATATGTGATCTTCATTTTTCAGGGATTAGGAAAGACAATATCGACAATTGCACTTATACTTAAGGAAAGGCCTTCATATGGAGCTTGTCAAGATGTAAAAAAGCAAAAGCTGGAAACTCTGGATTTGGACAATGATAATGATATGCATTTTGAGATTGGTGGAAGGAAGCAACATGCTGATGCCCATGAAGTTATTTCAAATGGAACTCCAAACGAGAGCATAAAACCTTTGATACAAGCAAAGGGAAGGCCAGCTGCTGGAACACTTGTTGTTTGTCCCACGAGTGTCCTCCGGCAATGGGCCGAGGAGTTGCAGAATAAGGTAACTGAAAAAGCTAATCTCTCGGTGCTAGTTTACCATGGAAGCAACCGGACAAGGGATCCTTTGGAGCTGGCTAAGCATGATGTTGTCCTCACAACTTATTCAATTGTCAGCATGGAGGTTCCTAAGCAACCTCTTGTTGATGACGATGATGAGGAGAAAGGAAACCGAGACGAGTACGATGGTCCACATTCCAGTAAGAAAAGGAAATACCCTCAAAGTTCCTCAAATAAAGGTTCAAAAGGTAAGAAGGGATTAGAAAGTGCTGTGCTCGAGTCTGTTGCTCGCCCTCTTGCTAAGGTTGCATGGTTTAGGGTTGTTCTGGATGAGGCTCAAAGTATTAAGAATCACAGAACTCAAGTAGCTAGGGCCTGTTGGGGTCTTCGCGCTAAACGTAGGTGGTGCTTATCAGGCACTCCTATCCAGAATGCAATTGATGACCTTTATAGCTACTTCAGATTTCTCAAATATGACCCTTATGCTGTATACAAGTCATTTATCTCTACAATTAAGGTCCCAATTAGTAGGAATCCAACAAAAGGGTACAGAAAACTTCAAGCTGTACTGAAGACAATTATGTTACGCCGCACAAAAGGTGGGACCAAATATATTGTTTCTGCTCATTGATTGTGTCTCCTTGAATAAAAATAGTCTTAGTTCGAAAATTTTACTTGGTTGTTTTTTTTCGTGCCTTTGTAAAATTCATTGGGTATGTGTTGATTTTAGCCACGAGTGAACTGTCTCTTACCAGTCACTCTTATTTGCTGGTATATATTACTATTTATTAAGCTTAAGTTCTGTGATGTGAATTGAATTCACAAGGCATTTCCTTTCAGAACTTGCTTTTACATTAAAACCAAGTGTTCATCATTTTGTTTCCACTGGAATTCTTATTGTTGACATCCATTTAATGAGCATTGATTATCTCCATCTGATGGTAGTTTTTTGCTGTAGGCACACTTCTTGATGGACAACCAATTATTAATTTACCACCTAAATCCATAGAATTGAAAAGAGTGGAGTTTTCGAAGGAAGAACGAGATTTCTACTCAAGGCTAGAGGCTGATTCACGTGCTCAGTTTGAAGTATGGTTTAGTGCAAAGCTAATATTGGGGTTGATAGCAGTTTTGCTTTCTTATTTTTCTGATGTGCCCCTTTTTTCCTCTTGAAAGGAGACTTTTGGCTTCTTTTTCTTTTCTATTTTTTTATTCAGAGCTTGTGGTATCCATGTTTAATTCATTTTGGTCATTTTCTTAAATATATTTGCTTCACATGTCAGGAATATGCAGCTGCGGGAACTGTCAAACAAAATTATGTTAACATTTTGTTGATGCTTTTGCGTCTTCGACAAGCTTGTGATCACCCTCTTCTTGTTAGACGGTATGATTCAAATTCTTTATGGAGATCTTCAGTTGAGAAGGCAAAGAAACTTCCTCTTGATAAACAACAATCCCTTCTGAATTGCTTAGAAGCTTCTTTGGCGATATGTGGCATCTGCAGTGTAAGTGTTCAACCTTTGTTTTTATTTCATAGTTGTATTTTAAAATGGTTGGATGGCATTTACTGATCTTCCAAATTAATGTACATAGTTGGTACTGTGTTATTGTGATGTACTTTCTTGTGGAGCATACTTTTCTTTTCTGAAGGACCTTCCATGCTGAGCATATTAAATTTGACACTACTCTCGTATCTTTATAAATGCAATTTGAGGTGAAAATATTGTATAATTGTCAAAGGAATTATATCTTATGTTTATTTTACAAAATTTTTTTCTTAATTTTTGCGGTGATTACAGTTGGGAATCTTTTGATTCTTTTAGAATAAGTTAGGAATTGTCTTAAAAGTTAATATTGATTAAATTTTATAGAACATTTAGACCATTCCTTAGGGGAAATGTCCTGTTGACACCTACGTTTTTATTTTCTTAGGATCCACCTGAAGACGCTGTTGTTTCCGAATGTGGTCATGTCTTCTGTAGCCAATGCATTAATGAACATCTCACCGGTGATGATAACCAGTGCCCAAACACAAATTGCAAAGTTCGACTCCACGCTTCTTCAGTGTTTTCAAAAGCCACTTTGAACAGTTCTCTTTCTGACCAGACTAATCCAGAAAGCATTGGTTCTGAAGTTTTTGATGCTGTAGAGACTTTCTACGAGGATCGCTCATACAATTCTTCCAAGATTAAGGCTGCTCTTGAGGTTCTGTGCTCAATGTGTAAACCACAGGGTTGCATTTCTGGAAATAGTTGCTTAGAGGACAGAGTTGATCGAAATGCCAGCTGTTCTGAAAATTCTTCCGATATTTCTGTGGTTGAACCACTTGAGGACGTTCCTAAGAGTCAGAAATTGGATGTGGTGGTGGGCTCTAAGAATACAAAGAAGGTAGTTAGAGAGAAAGCAATAGTCTTTTCACAGTGGACGAGGATGCTGGACTTGCTTGAAGCATGTCTTAAAACATCTTCCATTGAGTACAGAAGACTCGATGGAACAATGTCAGTAACAGCTAGGGATAAAGCTGTCAAGGATTTTAACACCCTTCCAGAGGTTTGTGGAAATAATAGGATATCTTGAATTCATTAATAATCTTTGAAGTAATTTTTTTAGTTGGTATTTTCATTTGTCCGCGATGGTTCTGAAGTTTGACCCTGATTCTTGTAGGTGACAGTCATGATTATGTCTTTGAAAGCAGCTAGTCTTGGTCTCAACATGGTTGCAGCTTGTCATGTTCTTCTTTTGGACCTTTGGTGGAATCCTACCACAGAAGATCAAGCAATTGATAGAGCTCATCGGATTGGGCAGACCCGTCCTGTTACAGTTTTGCGTTTGACTGTTAAAGACACCGTTGAAGATCGTATTTTAGCCCTTCAGGTACTGTCATTGTTTAGTGAAACCTTCCATCGTCACAATAACTTTCTTGCATATTATCCATTTCCCATGTCAGGATCTTTCTGGCATATTTCTTGCATATTATCCCTTTCCCATGTCAGGATCGGGACTAGCAAGAATGGTTGAGTGCTTTTCATGATCTTGTATATCTCGCTGTTAGACTGATAACACCATCTGTGCGTTGCCATTCTGATACTATGATACATACGGTTGATTTCCACAGCAAAAGAAGAGAGAGATGGTTGCGTCTGCATTTGGAGAGGATAAAACGGGTGGTGGACAGACTCGCCTGACAGTAGAGGATCTTAAGTACCTGTTTATGATGTGATTAGAGAGAGATTTTTATAGGTCGAGGAGATTTTGGCTTGCTAACACACAAAAAGGTATCGTCGATAGTTATTTTTTTTTTTTTTGGCATTGGCAGCAGCGGGATTGATACTCGAAGACTATCTGACAATAGATCTAAAAAGTAGCGTATGGGGCTATCAACTAGAAGATTATGTTAATAGTCTGTATAGAATCACATGATCATTCATTTAACAATTTCTATTCTTTACCCGTCCTCGTCGTTCGTTATCATATTGTATAGGATGTGGAGTAGGTAGTCTAAAGCAATGAAAGATGTGAAGATTTGTCTCTTTAATTTGTAATTCGTAGAGAGTACAGAAAGTTTGGGATGTAAAATTTGCTTGTTTCGTGTTGGTGAAATTTGATGATTAATCCAAAGGTTTATATTCTTAGAAAATTGATTTAGTGATTAATCTTAATTAACGCTGATGGTGAATGACAATTTGAGATGCGATGAAATGAGATCACGGCTTGGGATTTTTCGGCTTTTGATAATCATAATAATCAGGTATCAAACCCGTCAGTTGAATGAGTATGAGACCTGAGTGAGTCGAATTTGAGACTTTATTTACAAGTGGATATAACTATACTCCTCACCCTTCCTCCCGTTGGAAAGAGTAGGAATGGAGTACTAGGCGGAGTGCGCGTATCCTCATTATCCTACTCTCCCTCACTCAAAGGGCAGGAGTTCTCCCTCGAAAGGGTGGGAATCGAACCCTGAGAGTCCAGAGCATCCTGAGAATCCAACTCTGGACATGTCTTAATTAACATATAGAACAAATAATACACACAAAAAACGCAGAATCATGACAGCAATACATGTTCATCAATATATAATGCACCTATCCTTTCAGTATTTCAATCAATAATTAATGCAATAATCTCAAGTCATTCATCTCTTTCGCCGCCGCGGCCGCCTCCTCCGCACCGATGATTCAACCAACCCAAAATATCTCCCCTCACAACCTCCACATTCTCATCAGTCTCCCCAAACAGCAGCGAATGCATCATCCCCTCATAAATCTTCAACGTCTTATCCTCGCTCTTCGCCGCCGCATACAACGCCTTGCTCACCTCCGGGTCCGTCACCACATCTGCGCTGCCGTGCAACACAATAAACGGAAGACTCACATCCCCCAATCTCTCGCTCACGTGCTGCGTCACTCTCAGCAGTTCCACCACCGTCCCCAGCCTCGGCTTCCCCCGGTATCTCGACGGATTCATATCGGCCACGATCTTCTTCTCCTCCACCTTAACGGACTTCCGCATCAGGTCGGCGGTCGGGACGATCGCCAATCTCCGCAAGTATCCCGCCACGAACGTCAGAATTTCCGGAATCGGCCATGTGGGTTTTACTTTATCGGAGATTTTACACATGGGGGCAACCAAGATCGCGCCTTGGAACGCCTCCGGGGCGGCGAAGTGGATGAGGAGGCAAATCGCGCCGCCCATGGACTCGCCGTATAAGAAACAGGGGAGTCCCTGAAATTGGGGGTCCTGCTGTTTGACCAAATTGAAGAACGAGAGGCAGTCGTTGACCACGAGGCCAACGTCGGGGACGAAGGCGCGGAGGCCGTCGGAGCCGCCGTGGCCCTCGAGGTCGAGAGCGAAGCAGGCAAAACCGTTTTGGGCGAGGAAGATCGGGGTGGCTTGGAAGGTCCAGCTGATATCGTTGCCGTACCCGTGGACCATGAAGATGATACCACGAGGACGGCGGAGGGGGAGCCATTGGCGGGTGAAGAGCTTAAAGCCTCTGGGGGAGGTGTAGAAGGATTTGGAGGATTTGATGCCCTGGAGATTGTAGTATTCTTGCTCTGGTGTGGTGCCCCAGTAGTGGGGGAGCTGGGCTCGGGGTTGGGATTCGGGTTGGCCCGATTGGGTCGGGCTGGTGGTGGTGACGCTTTCTAGCTCCTCCATCGTTGGAAGCTGAAAAGTGCTTTTGCTCCTCTGCTTGGAGAGCAGCAGGCGACGGAGCGATGAGAGAGAAGGATGTGACCTTCTTTGGCTGGCTGGATGTTGATTTGTTCGAGGTGTGTTTGACTTGGATGCTTTTATTTTTGGGTCAACCTGACACCTACACCAATGACAATTCGATACCAAAATGGGCTTGTGTGGACCTAAATGTAGCGGATTTATTTTTCATGTGTATTTGAGTGTACAAATGACGGGGAACGGAAGCCTCTACGGTCTACCCAATAATCTCTCCTCTACAAGAGATATTTTTTAGTGTGATTGGTAAAGAGGCGTATCACTATATAAAATTTCTCACAACTTTTATTAAAACATGTGATGTACCACTTGTGTTCCCGTTACAATAAAAAATTTCTCCCACTAAACGGCTTGCCTATGGGTTCTTATGCAACTAACAATCGTTATAGCTAGGATAATGATATCATAACTAGGGGTGGACTCGAAAAAATGAAAATAAAAAAGGTAAAACGAATATCAAATCAAAATTGAAAATTGAATGGAAACAAAAAAAATAAAAAAAACACAAACCAAATAAAAAATTATGGTTCAGCTTCGATTTTGGTGGTTCAAAAACCGAATCAAAACAAACTAAACCAAATGAGATATAACTTATATTTTTTATTTATTTATGTTGGGTTTTCATTTTCTAAGCCAATTCCAAGTCAACCATTAGTCTAATTTGTAAAACCCAACTTTAGGCCCAAATATGTTGAAAGCCTTATTCTCTAGAGTTTTCTTCTTCTTCTCTCAATTCCTAGGTTAAAAACAAAAACAAAAAAAATTGAAAAAAAAAAAACCAAAATAAAAACAAACTGAAAAAAAACCTGGAATAAAACCAAACTCAACCCTAATTGTTACTGAATGATATTTTTCTTTAAAATAATGTTAGGTAGATCAACTTTTTAGACCAAATTTACAAACCATATGACATGTCACAGATAAGAAATAAACACGTTAATCAATACTTAAGTAATAATTCAATCATCAATAACCACATCATATGATTTATAAAATTTGGTTTAAAAAGTTGCTCTCTCTAAGATTACTCTTTTTTTTTTTTTTTTTTTTTTATGATACTTCCATGTTGGTTGAATTCGTGTAACAGTGATAGGGAGCTCAAAAGATTATAATGAACAATGCAAAGTAGTTCACATTACTTTAATCATTATAATGAACAATGTAAAGTAGTTCACATTACTTTAATCATTATAATGAACAATGTAAAGTAGTTCATATTTGGGTAATGACTAGAATAGATTAAGGGTTCCAGTTCATCCGGTATACGTCTGTGATTTGTAAATTTCCAGATTTACCTTGGTTAATTATGATGGTGTAATGGAGATTAGTAAGACTACTTCAAGGGAAGAGTTAGCAAGATAATGAGTTAAGGGTCTTATCTGGTGTGAGTTATATGAACCGGCCGATTCAAACCCTAACAGATGAATTGTTTAATCAGGATGACATATACGGAGTTTTGTTGAACAAGAACGACATGCGCTCGGATACGAATCGAATCAAGTATTAGTTATCTATCATTTGTTTCTAATCTGAATGCCATCCAAGCGCATGTCATTCTTGCTTACCCTGAATTCCGCAAGAACTTTAGAATCTGACATCTTAACTGAAAAAAAAAAATAGAAAAGGGAAGTGGTATAGTCAACTGCAACAGGCAAAAGGGAAGAAGAAAAACAAAAGGTGCACAGTTCAGAGTTGTTGGAGGGAATATGATAGCGGTTCCACTAAGGGCACTGAGGAGGTAATAATGCTAGTATTAAAAGGCGAAAGGGCTGAGAGTATGATTAAAGAATTTCTGCACTAAATACGCAAGGAAGCTTTTAGATTGCGAAAAAGTTAGACTGAATAATTAACTAACGGAATATGTTACCGATGACATAGAGTAGAATAAGTCTCCCAGAGACCCCCACATTTTTCTGTTATTGATCTTTACCTAATATGTCTGGGTTCTCCAAGTGATTTGACTAATGATGCGAATCTTAGGCAGCTTAATCAGATTTGTTTTGCTTTAAAAAGTGAAAGCATGGTCTTCCAAAAGAACTTTGAAGGTTCTCATGTAGTCTGGTGAAATTATTAAAACGGTAGTGATTTTCACGCCTCTTAGTTTCTTGTTTTTATGCACTAATTTTTCTTTAATTTATCTAATTTTAAGGTTAGAAAAAAAGGGAACGGTGCATAGGAGAAAAGGGAATGCGAAAATCACTTCCCTTATGGAAAAGTTACAATCTTTTTCTTTGGTCAATGAAAAGTTTCAATCTAAAGGATTCACTAAGAGTATGCCAAAGCCCGTGTGACCTTTACTATCTACGAAAGTTTTTCTTCTTACACTGATGAGGAAGTGAAGTAAAACTGCATGAATACTTGACAAGTAAGATGAAAGTAACATAGTGTGTATATAATCCATCAATGCACAGAACAGCTGCATATTTTGTTCATCTAAATGTCATCATGTTAATGTTTCAGTTAATTGGATGCAACTCGATTGTAGGGCACCAGGCACCAGGCACCAGGCACCAGGATCATCTCTTATCAAATCTTACATTAGATAACTCTCACACCAACCAACTGGAAAAGGTAATGGAGCTTGTTCCTCTTATGTAAATCTATATAGGTTCAAGTAAATGCTCTAGGAAAAGTGTTATGTAAGCAAGAATGACGTACGCTCGGATGGAAAGCCTATCACAATCAATGAAGAACTCTATGCACAGTTATATCACCCTCAAAAAGAAGTCTCCCATTAAGTGTAAGCTAGCTTTTTGTAGTGTGAACCAAAATATTGGGGCAATAATAACTTGTTGAATGGATTACGAACGATTTTCTTCTGGTTCAGCCATATGTTATATACTTTATGATAGATATAACATTTTCAGTATTACATGATTATGAATTCTAAAAGTATCCTTTCCTCCCATAAAAAATGTATGTTATAGGTTATAGCTGCTTCTCCATGGATTATGATGTCGGTAGTCCTCTTAAAAAATTTTAATTGCTTGGTGACATCGTTTTACAGGGAAGAAAGATCTCAATATGTTAACACGTAAACCACATGGCGTTGCCTTTTCTCCATCCAACCAATGAGATCATTAGATGGTTTCTTCTCTGCAAGCAGGTACATGAGGCAATAGACAGAAGATTATGGTTGTCCTCGTCCTGCTAGTAGCACTCGTTATTTTGTTTATTATTTTTAGACGTGCACTTTTGCGTGAGCACGAAAACCTATAGTGTTTGATGCATCAGACATATGCACATATGAAAAGTCTCGTTTAATTGTCAGGAAATTTACCTCAAAAATGGGAGGGAAATTAGAAGCAAGAGTATATGTTGCTAGATGTTAAAACCAATAGTCCCTGTAGATTCACAGTGTGTAAAGTCAGCGATAATTGGTTTCCATGGCACTAATAGCCTAGACCGGTTTGCATTATCCAAGTCTTCCGAGTACAAACAAATCTAGTCATCCTGTTTGAATTATCTAGTTACTAGTTTATACTAAAGTGTCTGGCTGGTTCACCATGGAGGGATCTAAAAACCTTAAAGACTAATTGAATGTTTATCTACGTTGACAATGACAGTAAAAATAGGTTGGTGCTATCCACACACCTATTTTTACTTCTCACACACCTCTCTCATCTTTCTGCCGTCAAATCGAATGAATTGAAGATGATCAATTGATAAAAATTAACAAGAGTGTGTGGAAAGTAAAAAGGAAAATGCGAATAGCACTCCCCTAAATATAAGCTTTTTCTCTACCTTTAGAAGCATAATGTTCGATGACATGCGTATGTGCATACATAGTACTTTTAATCTGTAATGGGAATTGTGTTGTCTTCTCAATTCTATATACATAAAAGCATATATCATGTGTTGAAAATGAGTCCCACATTGATAGAAGGAGGAATCTTGCATGAATTTATAAGAGGTTAGGCTACTCCTCATATTGCTAATTGGTTTTATGGTGGAACCTCAACTTTCTTCATGGTATCAGAGCAGGTTATCCTACATGTGAAGTCAAACGGTCACATGTGCTCCATGTCAACTTGTTGTATTATCCACGTGTACCTCAATAGTTGGTTAAATTTGACATTGAATTTTTTAATTTGTAAAGTTGATTTCAATCCTGTAGCTATTCAGTGCGCTTTATCTGAAGTTTGATCAGATTGCTGATGCCTTGTTACCTAACAGGGTTATAGAAAGGAAAAAAATTACACAGCAAGCTCGAGCCTTTCAGCATTTGGTGACTCAAGTGATGATCGCGCTTGGTCAAATGAAACCTACACGTAAAGTATGTAGAGTTCCTGATTTTAGGAAAAGGTGTCTTCATTCTGCATATGGTTGGTAGCAAAACTGATGATGAATTTTGAGCACTGAATGCATACACCGAACGCGGGCATAAATATTACATGTTCTGATGCGTGTTTACTTGAGATGTTAGTTGAGTGGCGATCAAGTTTAATCCTAATGAGCATGTATAATACAGATTTGCACTTTCCTCTATTTGCATTGACTAAACTCCACCTCAGTGGCAATGAAAAACACAAAAAGTGAAATGAGGAAAATAGTTTCCTAAAGAAATAGGTGGAGATCTACTCATTAAGTTGGAGGTAGGTCATAGATGCATGTGGCAAGTCCTTTGCCAGAGATGTATTTTCACGTCCCTAACGAGATGACACACCGGTGGGACTGAGAATAATTGCTTTTCAATAGATGTGTTTACACTTCCAGTACTAATCTGCTGTCATAGTATTGGATTTGCAGTAAAGATAAAACTGCCTGAAACCATCTCGAGTTGTATTGAGTGAACCTGAAAATAGCAACTAGGGTTTGTTCTAAAGTGTAGATGTCTTACACAAGGATTTAACAAATTAAAGTTAAATTAGATTGAAAATTGAATAATTAAGAGATTATTCCATTCTATTTTCAACTAATAAAGTTGGAATCCAAGTCATTGCTCAACCCCACTTACTTAATTGGTTGTCTTCATTCCTTTTCGCCTCTTTGCCTTCGCCAGATTCAAGAGTCATTACGCACAAGGTTCGCCACAAAATCCGTCTTCCTACTTTTTTATGATGAGATTCTTGAGAGTAGTTTTTTTCCTTTTTCTATTAGAGAGAACACCACCAATTTGGAATATATACCAAAATGGCTTTTCCACTGTGTGATATACTCATTGACTGGCAAGAACATGATCTATCTGATATATATATGCACCAAGAGATCGCCACGAGCTGTCCTGGTTTATCCTTTTTCAATCATGAACATGTAGCCATTAGTCGTCATTAGACTCTGTAACAGTGGCTTCGGCATCACAACGATGTATATTAAGGATAATGATTCCCTAGGTTTAGTTAGTACTTACTATGGGACTCTAGTCCCATCCATCTGTTTTAATGACTGCTTTTCCACATGTAAAGCTAAGCCTAATACCACTGGTTTTTTATAGTGCTATCTCCCCTCTGTATATATTTTCTCTAATCCTATAGGTTAGTAATTTTAAATTAGAAATATACCATTAACTGCAATATCTAATTTGATTATTTGCAGATAAGATAATGCTAAAAAATGTATTGACCTTTAATTTGCTGGGTAACTTTTTCCTTTGTGTTCTTGAATTTATCATGCTAGTTGCTGTGGAAGAGCTGACTACTTCCACAATGTAAAGTTATTTGCACAGAATTTTCAATTGTTACACGATAAATGCAAATCCAAGAGGAACGGTCAAAAGTTAATTACTTATCCAACATCATAAGACCATATCACGTATCAACTCATCCAATAAAAAACATCACTCAAGTAAATTCATTGCATATATGTTTGAATTCTTCGTATGAGGTTTCAAAATCAAATACGTGTATTGTTTTGAACTCATTCACTTAGTTTGTTCATCATGTCATATCCAACCCACACACTAGACAATGGAGGTACCACTTATCACACTCTTGCTCCTGCATGAATACCCTAGTAGCTGAGCTTGCGTAATTAACCCACGTCAGATGTCAATGCAAGATTCCTCAACGAAATTAAAAAAAAAATGCTAAATAGCCAAAATGTTTCCTGAGATTTGCATAATCAATAGAAATGGTCATTGAGATTGAAAATCAATAGAAATGGTCCCAGAGATTGTCCGCCATCCATGATTTTGGTCATTCCGTCAAAAACTCTTTAGGCAATTTTAAAAGCTTCGTAACTCAATCGATTTTTAACCAAATTCGACTCATAATACATCAAAATGAAGATAGGAAAGTGTAAAACAAGATTATACCTATTTGGAAGCCCATTGGTTTCCAGAGATGGTCGGAAAATAGCCTGAAAGGTTACTGGTCTGCAGGAAAATTGGAAAACTCGCCGGAAACTGGGTAAACTTTAAACGTTCATAACTTCTTCAATACTCAACGAAATCAAGTGATTCAAAAACAAAAATCATACTCCTCAACCAGACGAAGAGAATGGTACCTTTCTTGATGGCTAACTCACCATGGTTTGGCCGGAAAATGGCTCAAAAGTGACTAACTCGGAAATGGTTAGCCACTTTCAAGCCGTTTTTCGGCCAAACCATGGCGAGTTAGCCATCTAGAAAGATATCATTATCTTTGTCTGGTTGAGAAGTATGATTTTTGTTTTTGAATCACTTGATTTCGTTGAGTATTGAAGAAGTTATGAACGTTTAAAGTTTACCCAATTTCCGGCGAGTTTTCCAATTTTCCCATGGACCAGTCACCTTTCAGGCTATTTTCCGGCCATCTTCGGCAACCATTGAACTTTCAAGTAGGTATAATCTTGTTCTACACTTTCCTATATTCATTTTGATATATTATGAGTCGAATTTGGTTAAGAAACAATTGAGTTACGAAGCCTTGAAAATTGTCCAAAAAGTTTTTAACGGAATGACTAAAATCATGGATGGTGGACAATCTCAGGGAACATTTTGACTATTTAGCCTTAAAAAAATTACATTGCCACGTAGGACTATATCTACTTTCTTTTTCTTTCCTAGCTTTTTTATTTTTTTCAATTTTATATCATCCTCGTATGGTTTCTTATAAATAGAGACGTGGATTCGCTTATGTTTCATCCTTGTTTTATGGTAGCTGTCTCTAGCTAAGATATAGTTTGAGTTTTGTACTTCCATATATCCAACAATATGAATTTTGTACAAAAAGCGACAGTTTTCTTTGTTTTGGCTCTTGTTGCACTGCTGTTTGTGGAGCCTGTTTCGGGTAGAAGGAAACGGTCTAGTACTGAGAAACGGATGAGGACTCAGGACCTTGTGACCAACTTGCCCGGCCAGCCTGCTGCAGACTTCAAGCACTACGCAGGCTATGTGACCGTGAACGAAACAAATGGGAGGGCTCTTTTTTACTGGTTTTATGAGGCTGCGTCCAACCCAGATGGAAAACCTCTGGTGTTGTGGCTTAATGGAGGTGAACACTCCTGAGCAATATCAAAACTGTATATTATATATCATCAGTGCTTTAATCATGGTGATACCTGACTGAAACCACTTAATTAATTTGATTAAGCCTGAGAAAAAGATTTACACATGATCGATCAATTTGTTTTTGAATTTTAAACCTGATCATCTTAGCCGGGAACAATTATTAATCAGCTTGCAATTATCTTTTTAGCCATATAGATATATTCCATGCTATTATGTGTGTGTGTGTGTGTGTGTGTGTGTGTGAATATATATATATATATATATATATATATATATATGTATGTATGTATGTATCCATTTTTGACTAAGTATGCAATTATCTATATGCCAAATACATAATCATGCATGTGTGGAGGAGGAAGCAAACCACAGGTTCCTTGATATCTTCATGTTTCCTAATCTTTAGACAGTTCGTCATGCTATAAACATTCTAATTTTGTGTTAATAAACAATTACATAAAGTTTGTATTGCATTATGGGGTGGTTAATTATCCTATTGTACTTGCTTTAGTGGAGGTCATCCTTTGTCCTTTCCAAATCATCCAAAGAGTGTTCAATGATACATAATCCCCACCTGCAACTTTTTGCCTCATGTTATATGCTTAGGTGACAAGATGCTCTATGTTTCAGGTCCTGGGTGCTCTTCTGTGGGATATGGAGCAACCCAAGAGATTGGTCCATTCTTAGTGGACACTGATGGACATGGAATTAAATCTAATAACTACTCATGGAATAAAGGTATTGGGTACTTCAAATTTCATAATCAAACCAGCCACGTTATAAGAGAAACAGAGAGAATGTTATATATCAATGGTTGTGCTATGCAATCAGTTGTGTATCTTCCAAGTTATGAGAGGGACAGGATAAATCATTTGTTGCACCTAAAGTTCTGCCTTGCATTATGGCGGATTTTACCATGCAACTGGTTTTATATCTCTACTCTCTTTTTCTCTCATTAAGTGACCTAGTCGATAATGAGAGAGAACTGAACAAGATATACCATTGGTTGCACTCAAAATTATGTCATATGTTTTACACTTAAACATCACATTTGCTTCTAGTAATTGTGCGCCCTAATTTGCATGTGTATGACGCAGAGGCCAACATGTTATTCTTGGAATCTCCAGTTGGGGTTGGCTTTTCATACTCTAATACAACTAGTGATTATGATAATCTCGGAGATGGCTTTACAGGTCAGTTACTTTTAAAGTTGACTGCTATATATTTCTCTAGCAATTGATATTACTATTTGCAATAATAAACAAGTATTACTGCTCTATTTATTTCCCAAACATGTTAATTTATATATTTTGACCTAATTAATGACGAGTCTCATGACTGTTAGAAGATTTTAATCTGGTTTTCTGATATGTTTTTCATTCTGTTCCTTGGATTTAATTCAGCGAATGATGCGTATAACTTCTTGCATAAGTGGTATCTCAAGTTCCCATCATACAGAAGAAGGACCTTCTACATTTCTGGAGAGAGTTATGCAGGTAAGTCGCTCTCAGTCCCTCACCCTTTTGACCATGTGCTGCAACTGAACTTCCTTTGTGTACCCTAATTCTTCTCGTTCTTTGTTAACAGGAAAGTATGTTCCGGAGCTCGCCGAGCTCATATATGACAAGAACAATAATCCTTCCCTCCATATTGATCTCAAGGGTATCCTGGTATGGTCATTTGGGAAACAATAAAAAGGATCGAGCTCCGTTTAGACATTAAATAAAAAAAAATTTGTCATTTCAATTTCTTGTGTTTGATATACAGTTGGGTAATCCTGAAACATCTGATGCTGATGACTGGAGAGGTCTGGTAGATTATGCTTGGAGTCATGCTGTGATATCAGACGAAACTCACAAAGTAATAGGCGAAAGCTGTGATTTCGACAGAAATGATACTTGGAGTAACAAGGATTGTACTCTAGCTGTGGAAGAATTGCTAAAACAGTATGGGGAGATAGATATTTACAGCCTTTACACCTCAGTCTGCATTGGCGATACGGCAAGTTCAAATGATGGTTCGATGCACGTCATGATGAAGCGCACATCTACGATGGTGAGTAAGCTTTTTTTTTTTTAAATTAATTTTATAAACCAGTACAGTGATATACAGATATATTATGTCCTTAATTCTACAATTTTAGGAGTGAATTGGTATATCAACTTTTTTCATTACTTACGAATTTTTGGTTCAACAGATATTTTAGGCACATTTAGCCCCAGTTTGGGGTTGAAGTGATTTTAAAAAAAGCTCCTATGAAAAAAAGCTGGGAGTGTTTTTGGTGTTTGGTAAACTTAAAAAAAAGGGCTTATTTTGGAAGCCGCTGTGAGAATAAGCTGAAATCAAAGGAAAAAGCTGAAACTGCAATTTGTAGCTTTGGAAAACTGGTTTTTTTTTCAAAGCACATAGAACTACAGTGCTCCTTTAATGAAAAGATCCACTATCAGACTGCTTTTTTTTCCAAAAGCACTTTTACAAAAAAGTTTACCAAACACTCTGCTGATTTATTTCACAGCCGCTTATTCTCACAGCACAACCGCTTATTCTCACAGCAGCTTTTTTTCAAAGCACAGCAATACCAAACCAGCCCTTAGTTAGTTTAACGTTCATGATTAATTCTTATCAGATGCCAAGGATTATGGGTGGCTACGATCCATGTCTCGATGAATATTCAAAAACCTTCTATAACAGACCAGATGTGCAAAAGGCCCTTCATGTTAGTGATGGTGTCCGGCTCAAGAACTGGAGCATCTGCAAGTAATTACCGCTGCCTCCCTCTCGGTCTTTTCTGAAAGTAGCAGTTATAATTCATTTTAATATGTTTTCCAAGGTCATTTATCTCTAATATATGTATATTCAAGAAATTCCAACTTGCTGAGAACATGTTCTTCAACTATTTTGGTTGTAGCAAAAAAATATTCGACGACTGGGCATATACGAAGCCATCTGTTCTCCCTATATACAAGAAACTCATTGCAGCAGGACTTAGAATATGGGTGTACAGGTAGATGTTTCCTGCCTCAGTATCGATTTCCTTGATAAATATAAAAAATATGAAACCCCGCCGGCTTATGTTTTTATTTTTCGGATGGCTCAGCGGAGACACAGATGGAAGAGTTCCTGTGCTTTCCACAAGATACAGCTTGAGTGCTCTGGGATTGCCTATTACTAAGGCATGGAGACCTTGGTACCACGAGAAGCAGGTAATTAGTTGATTAATTAGCTAGCCTTAAAAATTGAAGTTGGCATAAATAATTAAAACTATGATGATATAGCTTTTTTCTGTTCTCTGTTAATTCGACTTTACCAAATTATTAATTGATCTGGGATTATGGTATATGTTGCAGGTCAGTGGATGGTTTCAAGAATATGAAGGTCTTACATTTGCAACATTTAGAGGAGCTGGGCATGCAGTTCCCTGCTTCAAACCAAGCAACTCACTGGCTTTCTTCACGTCTTTTCTCCTTGGTGAACCTCTGCCCGCCTCTCGAGTGTAACTAATTAAAGTAGATCCTATATTAATATGTATAGGGCTCAAAATGATTTTGCCCTTAGTACTATACCAACTATTGCTAGACGACATATGTAGTAGAAGACTATATATAGCCAAAATAAAGGATAACAAGTTGGTTTACACATCAAGAGGAGTAACCCTTCAAATATTTCTATATAAAATAAAGCCCTCGGTGCCAAGAAATTAACTAGTATTGTATACAAAACTACGTATCCAAAATAAAACCTTCAGATATCATTCAAATGTTCTGGTATCTACTTTTCTGAGTGGTTCTTTGTATATTCAAGTTTCGTATCTGTACACCTATCAATTTTTTTAGGGTTTTTATCAAGTTTGGTCTTGAAATTGAACCTTTTAATCAAAAGGTCCTTGGAATAGAAAATCCTTCATTCTGGTCCCGAAAAATGAATCTCGAAATCAATTTGGTTCTTCTGTTACCTTTTGTCAAATTTTATATTAGTGTGTTGATGTGGTACACATATAGATCTCACCCAGACCAACATCTAGAATATCAGTTGTCGACCGGATATCCTGGCTCAAACCAACATTTAGAGTATCAGTTGTGGATCAATCACAATTAACCGGAATACTATCTATTTTTAGCATTAGACAGAGCAAAGGAGGGGGCTGGGGCATTATGAAATAATTTCCAAGAAATAATTGAAATGTTTGTCTGTGAAGGAGAATGAATACCAAGTTGAATGGTGGGTGAAAAGACAGAAAAAAGCAAGCTTTCGTACCCAGATATCCTCCGGCCCATCTGCGCCCCACACCCTCCCACCCTAATCCCAGCCCAGCCATACCCACACCCCTTCATCTGCCTCTTGAATTCGAGACCAATCAGATAACCCAAAAATTCAACCTTTCAAGTTGGGTAAGGGAAAATGGGTGTAAAAATAAAAAATAAAAAATCAGTGTTTAGAGAAAATAAATTCATAAAATGTAAACGAATATATTTTGGGTGTTCAAAGAAATGAAGTAAATTAGATGTTCAGAAAAACAAAAGTGTTTAGAGACCAAATTTAAGCGTACAAAGAATCACTCTTTTCTCTAGTAAGTACCTATTAATCATTTTAAAATTACTAATTTTGTTTGATTAGGCTCAATGGACAGGGGACAATTGACATTATGCCACTGTCATGGAATGGCCCAAGGGGTTTCAATATTTTGCAAGCAATGTGGGAGGCAGTGGGCGTTAACACAGAACTTCATGTGTAAGAATAAATACTTTTAATTATTTAAACTAAAAGTCTCTTACGATTTTTGAACAATTTCAAGTTACACAATCGGTGCACAAATAAAAGTGTGGACGTGGGCTGTGACGTCGATCTTGATTGTCATTGATGGAAATGAAAATGATATCTCCTTTTCAATGTTTAGATGATTATATTTTGTCCAAAAAAAAAAAGATAATTATGAAATGCCTATACTATACTAAGATTTTGGGTGAAGTTCAACGTACATATATAGAGGAATTCGAAGAAGAAATGCTTTATCCCCAAACGACTTTCATGGCCGGTTTCGATTTCTATTCCAAAATGAAGGACTAATTATGTGGATATTTTCATAAAGATATTTTGTTCTCTTTCTTAACTAGAGAAAGTGATTGCTTACAAAGCATGTTTAATTAGGTGGTAATGAAGATATGATGTTTTTTATTTTTTTTATTTTTTTATATAGAAATTATTCCGTGGATCCATAATTTCTTACTTCAACAAGATATAAATATGTCTTCTTGACATTTACAAAACATCATGTAAAAGATCTTAGTTTTTGGCACGATGATGATGGTAAGGAGATCACATATTTATACCTTATTTGTATATCATTTCATGCAGTAAGTGATGTATACAATCAACATTCAATTAATGAGATAAATTTATTAATTGACGTGATGTCTACACATCACTTATGACATCGTATGGTACACAAATGTGATATAAAAATGATGTCTCCCTAGAGTTTTCCAAACCTTGCATTGCATATTATTTTGCGAACTATGCTTCTCTGCTAAAAGAAAAGCAGCAAGTATTACTGAAAAACCAATCACAAATTGACACGTATATGAATAATTGAATTTAAATTGTATTTGGACACTTGTATATTTGTGATTGGATTTCAACAGTACTTTATGCTCTTTTTTCAGTAGCATAATTCTTATTTTGCTAATCAATTAAGATTTAGGGCAAATAGGTCAAGGACACGTACGCTATGAAGTTCTATGAACTGCAGCCGATCAAGAAAACGCGACAATTAGGTGGAAGTGCTTTTGAGATAAGCCTGCCATTACCAGGGCGATACATAATGTGCATTAGAAATTAGAATTAGAGAAAAAATTAGCTCGGATGAAATATTCTAGCGCGTAATTAAATGCCAACTTTTGACACGTTGACATTTGAAATCCAAAATCTCATCTTGTAATCAACGGCGGATAGCGACATGGAATAATCATGCGTCATTTCGTGGAAAATATTGGCCTCACTGGGTCTCTCCCCATTTTCCATATCTTCATATATTATCTTAGGTTTTTCTTCCTACATTCAATTAGATTTGAGCCACTTGGCTGTCAATAATCACTATCAGTCCTTTTAATATTATGGTTTGTGTCCATATCATATGTTTTATAAAGTCTCCAAAATTCTATGCCATTAGTGGTTTTTTACCGCGCCCCGAAACTAGTTAATAAATTAATTCTAAACTGATAAAGGTTTATTTTGATAATATTTCTTATTAAAGTTTTAAAATAATATAACAAGGTATAAAGAACATTGGGAAATTTTGATAAATAACCATATTTTGTAGCGTGAAATGATTTTTAGCCTACCCTTTACATTTCTTACAAATTTAACAAAAAATCCATGCAAAAATTCTAAAATGCCCCCTTCCCTTCTCCCTTGTCTCTTCCTCCTTCCTCTTCGACTCTACAGTCCACTCCACAGTTCACTCCACCCTACTCCATCCCTTTTCCCAAATCCATCACCACCGTCGCGGCACCCTGTACGACCGACACTGCCACCACATCTCGCTCTCTCCTTACGATAGAAGATTTTTGAAAATGCATCTAAATATGCAATTTCTCATCTCATCGTTTTATATGATATGTGGAATAAATAAGAATATACGTTGTTCTAATTTGCCTCCATTAAAGCATTTTTGCATACTTTGAATTCTCATTTTTTGTAAACCATTCCAACAAAAGCCATAGAAGCAGTGGCAAGAAACATCATAATTGTCCTTATCACCAACAAAACTAACAGCACATTCACAAAACGGAGAAGAATGACAAACATGAAGAGAAAAAATGATATTCATAGAGTTTACTCTACCACAAAAGAGTAATAGAGTCAAAACTGAATACAACATCCAACAATCAAAATGCAAGCATAGAAAGATTAAACTTTAATTTGATTTCCAAATTGAGAAACAAAGCAAGATATGGCGGCGGCGTCGGTCGTAGTGGGTGTGGCAATGGTGGTGGTGGATTTGGGAGAAAAGCCAGGTTGAGTTGGATTGGGGTGGGGTATGGTGGACTGATGGGATTCGAGAGGGGGAAGAGATAAAAGAAGAAGGGAGGGGGTAATTTAGTACTTTTTCATGAGTTTTTTGTTAAATTTGTAAGAATAATAAAAGGTTGATTAAAAATCATTTTGTGGTGAAAAATATGGCTAGTTATCAAAATTTTCCAAGAACATTTGTGTATTTTCCAAAAAGAAAAAAAGATGTCTAAGATGTAGGTAATATCTACAACAAAAATATAAAACGAAATCCTTTGTTTTGATGAAGATACAAAATCATATCTTTAGTTAGACAGAATTTAACATTTCATGTTAAAAATGAAAGAAATTAAGCAAATGAAATAAGGTGCTGCTAGCCGATAGCTAAACCCTAGCTAGTCAAAAGAAAGTATATATATTGGAGACAACTAAAAAAACTGAAAGAAGCTTCGTACAAGTTTGTGATGAGAATAAATCTCGCATGGAATAAGAGACCTTATATGTGCTTATAAATAGTTGGTCTATTTCATATATTGCTAATTGGTTATCAAGGGGTCCAATGTGTGAAGCTCAGCGGACACACGTACTTCACATCACCCGATTTGTGTTGTCTACGTGTTAGGTTTGAAAGCCACACTTAAGGGGTATGTTGAGAATGAATTTCACATTAACGGGAGATGACATTGCATGTGCTTATAAGTTATAAGTAATTGAACTAATCTCCATATTACAAATTAATTTTATGGTGAAACCTCAACTCCTTCGATTTGTTGCATGCATGCCTAGTTAATGTCATTAGTTTACAGTAGATTAAAGTCGTTTTAATAGTTCTAAAAATTCTAGCTTTTAATCAAAGGGTTTTTGGGCTGGCCTACATAGGTTTTAAATTTATTAAAATAAAGAAAATAATTCTAACAATTAAAAACATTTTTCCAAGAAAAATCGAATTGCCTAGTGTTGTTCTATAAATGTGAAAATAAATAAATAAATAAATAAAAAGAGTCGAAAATTATTAGTGTATATTAAGTAATTGTGCATAAATGTAGATAACATCTCATATGGGCTTATCGTACGTAATTGAGAAACATCTCATGTGGCTTAAGTACGGTCTGGTGAGGGAATTGGTTAGAATTTTACTAAGATAATTTCAGATCACGCCACATTTTTTTTTTTTTGATACACCTCATACCACATTAAAAATTAAGTAATAGATTGTCCCGGTGGTTAGGCATGCTAAACTCATAGTGTAAATTAGTATAGAGTATTGCTTTTAATTTAAAAATAAATAAATCAAGGTTTCTATATATTCACACTTAATACAAATTAGAGTTGGATAAAACTATCAAATTAATTTTTTTTTATCAATTGTTTCTGTAACTACATATAACATATTTGTTATCGCCTATATAACAAGTATATAATTTGAGAGTGAAACTAAACTAAAAATTTAAATCACATGTTCATTAAAAAAAATATAATAACATAAAACATATATACGAAACCTTACCAAAACCAAACTAGGAATTCCAGTTCATGCTTGGGAGTTGAAACTGTGGGCGCAAAACCCCATCTCCTAGCAACTCAAGAAGTGCAGCATTAGCGTGAAACGGTGCCGTGCCCTGTGGCGTCTGATTCAGCATAGAAACAAATGAGTTGTTTTCATTGATGAGATCAGCATGAAACTTTTTGCTCGATGAAGTAGTAGTAGCAGCAGCAGTCCCTATCGATCCCACGTCGTTCCAAAACGGCGAAGGAAGATGACGTTTCAAGGGTAGGCTGCTTTTTGAGATGGAAGTTGATATAGTGCCAAACTGATCATGATCATGAGAGTGAGAGCCTGGTTGATGATCGCTTGACGATAGTATGCCCTCAAGATAGCTCTCGTGATCATCGCTTTCTAGCAACGCGGTGTAATCTGTAGTTGGCAGCTTTGATGATGGTGGCGGCGGCAGCGGCGGCAGTTTTTGAGTTGGCAGTATTGACGGGTGGAGAAACATACCCTCTTCCATAGAACTATTAGAGTCCTCGGCCTTGTGAAGAAAATGATCACCATCTATAGACATCACAGGCCCTTTGTTTTTCTTATAAATCCGACACAAAACCCAATCATCAAGCTACAACAACAACATGATCAACAATACATAACAAGGAATAGATCATACAGTCATGACAAAAAAAAAATGAACACAAGATATATGTCGCACATGATGGCTTGAGTGAAAGTGCTATTCGTGGACTGTGCCTGATAACACGATATGCCGTACACTTTCAGTCAGTCCATCTTGTGCTACACATGTCTTTTTTGTTGTACAAAAAAAGTGCATACCCTTAGGGAGGGTTTCTTGTTAGCTGCATCAGAAGGCTTAGTAGTACTAGAACTCATGTTGATGGTGGTGGTGGTGTTGTTGACAAGCCGATACTCGTGCATAATCCAATTGGTTTTAGTCCCTTTTGGGGGCTTCCCTCCATAGAAAACAAGAGCTTTTTTCACACCGACTTTGTGGTTTCCGATTGATGATAGAACAGGCTTATCCGTCCCAGTTGCCTTCCAATACCCTGAAGTTGCTGCCCTGTTTGGCCGTGCCCCATTTGGATACTTCCGGTCCCTTGGGCTGAAAAAATACCACTCTTGCTCCCCAAACGTCGCCTTACCTATATCACCAAAACCAAAATCAAAATTTTCCCAAATTGAAATTCAATTTCAGACGCGAATTAGGTCAGTTCGTATAGTGTAAACAAAACCAAAGAAACGTACTTGGCAGTTCCCATGGATCAAACTTGTACAAGTCGACCTCCGCGATGATGGTGACCGGAAGCGGGATGGAGGCGGCCTTTTTCTTGAGGTAATGGACCACCAGTTCTTCGTCCGTCGGGTGAAACCGGAACCCCGGCGGGAGCTGCGGGTGCTGTGAACCTGATGATGAATTTGTGCTCTCCATCAAAATTCTCCCTCTCAACAAATAATTAATATTGGAAAGAAAAGAAAAATACGAATATGAATTGATGAGGATTTAGAAAGGTTTTGAGAGTTGGCAGTGGGAGCTGGATATAAAAGACAAAAGGGGAACAGGTGATCGCCCGACATGTGGATTTTCTACGCAATGGTTTGGCGACACGTGGGGGTCGGGGACCACAAATTTGCAAGGGGGCGGTGATGTGAGGGAAGATGAATTGTCTGCCATCTCTTCTCATACCCTCTTATTTTATGTAGTTATGGTTAAGTCACGTTAATATTTACTTTTTATTTTATTATTTTTATAAAAATATTAATATAAAATATTGATATGACTTAATCATGACCACACAAAACAGGAAGGTATGAAGAGAGTATGGGAAGGGAAGAGCAGACAATCCATCTCGGATACGAGGGAGAAACGAAATGGGGGAGGGACAGGTTATGTGGGTCGGAGTTTTGGAACTGCCTGTACGCCTTTCATGTCATGCTTTTCTTGTTGGACAGCCAAACACTCCCTCCAAATAACAGATTTATGAGAGAGAGAGAGAGAGAGAGAGAGAGCATGTTGTAGATTCCATTTTCTCAATTTGTTGATGAACCAAAAACACAAGGGAAGATCCTGATGTAATCTGTGATCTTCTCATTGAGGATATAGTATTTTTTTGTGATCTTTATATTGGTGATGAACGCTTTTTTTTTTCTCATTCGAGTTAAAATTTCCGACAAAGTTTTTATCGAGATTCATTGTATGCACCATATCCTTAATATTGTACGTATTCAATTTTCAATGAATATCGTATGGGAAAATTACACCTACCTCTTGAACTTGTCTTTTACTTTTGTTTACCAGGTGAGTGAGTTCATTGCTTGTAGATGTGATTGACTTAAATTTTTTTGTAATAGATGTTAATTAAAGGCAACAAGCTTTATCGGATTGAATCTATAGTCAAGCAGATAACATGTTTACTTACTTAAAATAGGGCTAGGTTAAGAGGAAATAGGCATATACAAGTGATCAACTTTTCAAATAAAAAAAATAAAAAGTGACCAATCTAATTTCTAAGTTTTTAGAAATTGGATTGCAAATTTTAATATGGAAATTAACATATTATTTTTATTAATTCATATGTATTAATAAACACATGAAAATCCAAAATTGAATAACCTTAACATTCATTTCTCATAAGTAAACACGTCAAGTTAGTGTAGTTTCCACCACTAGCTCCTCATTGCATGTGTATTAATTAATTTAGAAGCTCAAGTAGCTAGTGATCAAATTAATTTAGCCATTTAAAATAAGACCCAAATGACATTTGAATTGTAATTTACCCATATAACGTGGCCTAGCTATGGCTAGCTAGAAGATTCAGTTGAATGTTATTTTCTAATTTCCTTTTAGGTAATTAAAACGCAATCATCTATTGGCTCATTTTGTTGTATTATTACTTCGATTTCTACAGATTATCACATGGGCGAGAACTACTAATCCATGGAATCAATTATATAGGCCTAATCATGCATGGATGGACTTCGACGGATTTGGATCCCATACGGATCTAAATTGTGAGGATTATAGGAATTCTCACATCTTAATCGTTCATCGTACCTCATGCGATAATAAATTATTTGATTTTTTTATTTAAAATTAAACACAAATAGTATCTGACAAATACTGGTCGCACAATATATACTGAACGGCTAGGATGTGAGGATTCCCAAGATCCCCATAAAATGAATTCAGAGAGGATCTTCTTCCGACTTTGACTACTATACGAACGGTCCATGTTACTTTTGTCCACTCAATTTGCTTTCAATAACCAAACGGTGGTACAGTGATGCTCACTTAAGGTCCTTGTTTTGAGAGCATGTGAGGACCTCTTTCA
The DNA here is from genome assembly GCF_042453785.1 of Malus domestica. NCBI lineage: Eukaryota > Viridiplantae > Streptophyta > Magnoliopsida > Rosales > Rosaceae > Malus > Malus domestica. Next base: position 40,418,261 of record NC_091670.1, on the reverse strand, counting down.
TATGAGTTGTTAGATTAATCTAACGATAGCTAAGCTTATTAACTAAAATAAGGGTAAATTATATTTTACCCCTTTAGGTTTGGGGTCGATTTCAATTTCTTATAATATCTTTAAAACATTTCAAATTCGTACATTTACTTATCATTTTATTTTAATTTCATACATCCGTTAGAAAATCCGTTAAGTGATGAAATGGCAAATATGGGATCTACATTTGTGTTGACGTAGTTGCCAAATTTGTGCTACGTGGTAAAAAAATAATTTTTTATGCATTTAAAATATAATAATTTACCCTATTTAAAAAAAAAAAAAAAAAACCCTGAAACTCATCTTCTCCCCTCGACCCACCTCCCTGTCCTCCACTCTCTTCACCTCCCCTCCCATCCAAAAACCCACCCTTCCCCCGCAACCCCCCCATCCCACCCAAAGCCCCAAAAAACCTAGCTATTCAACCGAAAACCCTAAAACCCACATGTCTCATACCTCATCACCCCCACCCCTTTCTCCATTCTCTCATCTACAACCCCACCCACCCTTCTCTCCTCTGCAACTCGCACCCACCCTCCATTCTCTCCAACAACCATCCTCTCTGTCTTCGTGCCTCATTCCACGGCTAAGCCCAGCAAATTGTAAACCTTAATTGTCTAACCTTCAAATCAAACGGTGCAAGAGACTCGGCAACGGTGGTGGGCACGAGATTGCTGCTGTGTTTTGTTGGGCTTGAAGATTGTGTTGGGCTGCGAGAGCAGATGGAGGTGGCAGAGGCAGTTTGGACTTATATTATTTGTCTTCGGCTTAATTTCACCGGCCATGGTTGTGGGTTGAACATCTGGGTTTTTTTGGGTTTTGGGTGGGGTGGGGTGTGGTTGGGGGGTTGCGGGAGAGGTGGGGGTGGGTGAGGTGGGGGGGGGGGGTTGCGGGGGAGATAGGGGTGGGGGTGGGGTTTGGGTTGGGGGGAAGGGGAAGGGGTCGGGGAAGGAAGATGGGTTTTATTTTATTTTTTTTAATTTATTATTTTTCTTAAAGGGTAAATTATTATATTTTAAATGCATAAAATTTTTTTTTGCCACGTGCCAGCCACAACACAAATGTGGATCTCATATTTGTCACGTCATCACTTAACGGATTTTCTAACAGATGTATGAAATTGAAATAAAATGATAAGTAAATTTATGAAATTGAAATGTTTTAAAAATATTGTAACAAATTGAAATTGACCCCAAACATAGGGGGTAAAATGTAATTTACCCAATAAGCTATGTTGTACCAAAACAAATCTAGCACATGAACCAATTAAAAAAGAAGATGGGGATCAATCTCTTCTAGTCGACGATAATTTTTTTATTGTGACGAGAACACGGGTGGTACACCACGTGTTTTTATGTAAGCGGTGAGAAATTTTACTTTTTAAGTTATTAACTTTTTAACACTATATCCTACCATTCATATAGTGACATATGATATACCACCTCATGTGCCGATCACATTGAAAAATCTCTCCCAGTCAACGGAGAATAGCGTGCTATCGTTTGCACCTTGTTGATTATGTCCAACATCGAATCCCTTTCACTCGGAAATCCTTTCTCTATCTCAAATTTTCATTTTTTGCCTATTAAAAATAAGGTCCGACTGGGATTTTGCATGAATGGGATTTTGCGTCGTTTTTGTCAGAAAAATTGAATTCTTGAATTGTTGAAGCAATTTTCAAACGTTGAATTTTGTTGAGATACACGATTAGGATGGATGGGTTTTGTAGATGGAGGGAATATGTGAAACCTTCTTCCCTCTTTTTATTTTTATTTTTTTATCAATTAATATTTTGTTTAGGTGTAACATGGAGTATTTAAGCTAATAAACCTAGCTACCGTCAATTTAATCTATTGATTCACATAAAAAGTTCCTCAAAATTAAGACCTTAGGTGAGCATCATTGAAGGGTGGTGCTATCCATACACCTCCAAATTTTCAACTGTGAGATCAAATGAATTGAAGATGATCAAAAGAAAAAAAAATTAACAAGAATGTATGAAAGGTAAAAAAGAATGTATAGATAGCACCACCCTAACCAAAACCATCCATCACCATCCACAAATTATAAAAACAAATGAGGTCATTTGCTTTGCTTCTATAGCTTTATATACCTTTGCAGTTTTGCTTCTGAACCATATCACATTGATCCGTGACTTGGGATGCTTTGTGCATCACAAAATCCAAACTTTGCTGATGAGATCTATTTAGGATTATTAATAGCCACATGCTGGCATAATATAAGTTATATTAGTGATCTGTGATCAGCTTATGATTGAGGGATGTGGAATTAATTTCTTCATTATCTGATGTTTAATTAAAGCTTAATTAGGGTCAATGATGTAGTTGATGCATGATGATGATACAACTTAGCTTCGCTTTACCAAATGTAGTAAAAAAATTCTAATTTGAATGCACACTAATTTATTGGTGTGTTGATTGAAATACTTTTGGAAGAGCTAAAATGCTATATGATTATAAAAAAACGCTATATGCAAATGTTTCAAAAAAAAACTTAAACCATTTATAAGCTATAGAAGTGCTTTCTAAAAGCATTTATTTAAATTTTAATAAGGAAATTGTTATTAGTACTCTAAAAATTTTATTTGGCACTCTTAACTTTCTATAATTAAAAAAAAATACACTCGTGAAGAGTGTAGAATAATTTTTTTAGAATACTAATAACAGTCTCATTAATAAAAACGATTATAAAGCGTTTAGGAAATCAACAAGTGGGTTGGCCCAGATGCCCGTGAACATCAAAAAATTTCTTTTCTTAATTAAAATTATAATCATATGACAGCTGCCATTATCATGTGTACTACAACATGGTGTTCTGTGGCTTAAAATCTGCGACCCATCACACTTCATTAGTTCATATGGTGCAAAATTGTGTAAACATGCACATGAACATACTCGAAGGTCAGATGGTATCTAAAACATCGTGGCTTCATGTTCAAACAATTTTTAATCATTTTTTGGCCCGACTTCAAAGTTCGAATTGAAATTAAGGCTTAATGAATAATGTTTCTGGAAAGAAGTCTCAAATTCCAGTTTGTCTTTAGCAAGTCATTTTCGCTCAACTAATTGTCCTCTAAATCAATCTGAAATGTTAATTCAACTTTGAATTTGATATCAAAGATGGAAAATAAAAAGATGTTTTCAATGTTTAATCTCAATCTTGATATTAAATCTAATAATAATAATAATAATAATACATGAGTAATTTGGTAATTTTGTCATCATAAAAATATAAAATAAATATAAACGGAAAGAGAAAAGAATAAAAAATAAATAAAAGGATGAGTGGAAAGTTGATGGTGATCACTTGAAGGGGAAAGGAAAATATAATAAAAACTAAGGAAAATCATGAAAGTTGTGTTCAAGACATCTTAAGAGGTGTATAACGCCAATGATAAAAAGGAAAATAATGTAAGTCGTGTGTAGCGCGATGTGATTTAAAAAATACTTTTTGCACACTATTGTTTATTAAATATTATTTATCTATTTTTAAACACTAGCGCGCGTAGTGCTAGTTATAAAAAAGGTCTTTCGCACACACATAATAATGTGATTCAATTAGTTTTCAAATGATTTTTTTTTTTTGAACAAAAGATGTTATCTACACTAAGAGGTTTCTTCTAGCATGGTCTAATATTATACATTTAATTCAAATATTTGACTTTCTTTTTGTCATAACAAAAATTATACAAGCAATTCGTGCATATAAATACATTTAAAACGTGTAAATAACGCGTATCATGTCACATCTCGACCCGGGTCCACCACATCATGAGAGTGCTCTCGTGCGCTACTCGCTTAACTTCAGAGTTCCTACGGAACCCGAAGCCAGTGAGCTCCAAAAAGGCCTCATGCTAGGTAGGGATGAGAATATACATTTAAGGATCACTCTCCTGTGCGATGTGGGATGTTACAATCCACCCCCCTTAGTAGCCCGACGTCCTCGTCGGCACACTTCCGGCCAGGGATTGGCTCTAATACCAAATTGTCACATCCCGGCCCGGGGCGGACCACTTCTCGGGCCCGTTCCACCACCGTATCACGATATTGTCTGCTTTGGGCTTACCATTTCATCACGGTTTTGTTTTTGGGAACTCATGAACAACTTCCCAGTGTGTCACCCATCCTGGGAGTGCTCTGACCTCCTTCTCGCTTAACTTCAGAGTTTCGACGGAACCCGAAGCCAGTGAGCTCCCAAAAGGCCTCGTACTAGGTAGGGATGAGAATATACATTTAAGGATCACTCCCCTGGGCGATGTGGGATGTTACATAGCACGTCGTGATTCAAAAAATGTCTTAAGCATGCGCGTGAGCGCTTGCATGAAGGCTAGTTATTTTTTATGCATGGACTTAGCAGGCCTTATGTTGGACCGGGGTAGCTGAAAGTTGCAAAATATTGAGGGATTTCATTATATCACATAACTTTCTAATTGTATTTGATGTTAATGGAGAAATTAAACGTAATGTTTATGCAACATCAGCTACTTCATGGTGTTGTTAACAAAATTAACAGATAGACGAAGCTGGGACACTAAACAAGAGTACAAGAAGAAAAGTGAGACCCAATAAAGTGCAGTGATAAAGTGAGACTTGATAAAGATTACAAAGGGTTATTGTTAAAATAAGCCCTTCATATGAACAGGAGAGATTGTACAAATTTGTGCATATTTTCCAAGTGGTTCTATTATTTTTCCTTATGGGGTAATGTTTCTGGAAGGGGCAATGGAGAAATTCATACAAGCAATCCCATAACTTCTCATTCAATATACAAGTCAAACCATTCAATTCAATTCAACAGATGTTTATATATTTATTTTATAAATCTTTGGAGATATTAATCCCCTATGGTAGGACTAATTAAGTAATCAGGACATACATCTTACGAGTTACAACCATGAAGAGCAACGTTTGCAGTCAGCCTAGTTGCATGTTCCTTGAAACAAATGAGTGCTGCAGCCAAATGACATTACGGTTTTCTGTTAGTGAGGACTAAGATATAGTTCATTTATTTTAGGGTTTTTATCACAAATGGTCCCTGACATTGATTAAACACATCATTTTGGTCCCTGACATTGAAAATCAATAGAAATGGTCCCTGACATTGATCAAACACATCACAAATGGTCATTCCGTTAAAAACTTTTTGGGCAATTTTCAAAGCTTCGTAACTCAATCGTTTCTTAACCAAATTCGACCCATGATATATCAAAATGAATATAGGAAAGTGTAGAACAAGATTATACCTATTTGGAAACCCAATGGTTTCCGGAGATGGCCGGAAAATAGCCTCAAATGTGACTGGTCTGCGAAAAAACTGGAAAACTCGCCTGAAATGGGGTAAACTTTAAACATTCATAACTTCTTCAATAATCAACGAAATCGAGTGATTCAAAAACGAAAATCATACTTCTCGATGAGACTAAGAGAATGGTAGCTTTCTTGATGGCTAACTCGTCGTAGTTTGGCCGTAAAACGACTCGAAATTGGCTAACTCGAAAATGGTTATCCAAGTTTGAGCCATTTTCCGGTCAAACCACGGTAAATTAGCTGTCAATAAAGATACCATTCTCTTTTTCTCATTGAGAAATATGATTTTCATTTTTGAATCACTCAATTTCGTTGAGTATTGAAGAAGTTATGAATGTTTAAAGTTTACCCCATTTCAGGCGAGTTTTACAGTTTTTTCGCGGACCAGTCACATTTGAGGCTATGTTCCGGCAATCTCCGGCAACCATTGGGCTTCCAAATAGGTATAATCTTGTTCTACACTTTCCTATCTTCATTTTGATATATCATGGGTCGAATTTGGTTAAGAAACGATTGAGTTACGAAACTTTGAAAATTGCCAAAAAGTTTTTAACGGAAGGACCATTTGTGATGTGTTTGATCAATGTCAGGGACCATTTCTATTGATTTTCAATGTCAGGGACCAAAATGATGTGTTTGATCAATGTCAGGGACTATTTGTGATAAAAACCCTTTATTTTATGAGGTACTAGAAAGAGAATTTTTTTAATGTGGCAGTCATACCACTCATGAGCGGTAGGTCTCGGGTTCGAGACTTGGGAGCAGTCTCTCTCCATAAATGGGGGTAAGGCTAGCCGACATTCACCTCTCCCAGACCTTGCGTAAAGCGGGACTGGGTACGACCTTTTTTTTTTTTAGTCATACCACGCATACATCTCTGACTACAACAGGCGTATGTGGTGAGAGTCCAACTTTCCTCCATGTCATAGTCATAGGTGCTAATGAGTAATTACCTGCCTCTATTCCACAACACTACCACCACTCTTCTCCTTATAGTGGTCCTGCCCATACCTGCATCAAATTCAAAGTCAGCCGATGCCTTGCAGCCCAAGCATGACCAGTCAGAAACGTAAAATTAATTGTAGAAGTTATGGAAAATGGCGGCATTTTACACAACATACTTCTAGGCCATCTTTAGATCGCAGTTTCCCTGCTTGAACTTCGACTGGATCCTGATTAACATCAATGACTTCTTTGTTTCTGAGAATCTGAAGAGTTTCTTTGCTTACAGATCGGATGTCACATCCGACAAGTAAGGGAGCATGTTGCAATTATATTTTTGGGATCATCAATGTATAAATGCGAGTCAAACCAATGAACTGAAATTTATCAGACAATGTGGAGAGTACATACTTTCATAACAGCCCAAATGCTAAAATGAGGCCGGTACTCCTCAAAACTCATCCCTCCATTTCCCACTTCCAACATGTCAGGATGTATTACGATTAATTAAACTTCGAATAATTACACAGCATTTTTTTTTAACAAAGATAAGAAAACAGGGCAGTCAATGCAACAACATAAAATATTACCATTCCACTTCCCAGGTCCTGCATATCTCCCCCAAATGTTGTTTTGATCTGCATTCGACGTGATACTAAAATTGTAGTATACATTAGATTAATTCAAGCAACCGTCTTAATGTTTTCATAGTTAGAATTCTCTGGCATATCAGAATTCAGGTTGAGAACTTGAAAGGAAAAAGGAATTATTTTTTATCGAACCATTCCCAGTTGTCCTTAGTGTCTCCTGTAGTTCTCTAAGCGTTGCCGTACTGACCAGCCCGTTTCGCAGGATCCTCTTGTCCCCTTTAAGAACATATTTCTTTATCAAAGCTTTGTTTGACAAAACCAAAAAATTTCCAACCTTCTAGTGATGCAAACAAACACCTTGTAAACAAATTTAGAGGAGTATATATAGAACGATTTCATGAGGTCATTTGCATATGGAGTACAGAATCGGCCTTCCAGCCTTTCGTAATGCAGAACTCATTCTAGGATATCTAATTTTAGGTTTAGAACCATCAGAGTAGCAGTTATCGTACTTCAAATAATCGACACCCTACATCAAAGGTAGAAAACAAGACAAACTACTTATCTTAACAAACTATATATATTAATGTAGAACAGTAGAATAGTATCGGACACAAACCCATTCAGCGAAGGTTCTTGCATCTTGCTCTTCATGCCCAAGTGAGCCTGGCATTGTCTTGCTGCAAGTATAATAACTAAAAATACAGAAAGATGAGAAGTAACGATGATATGCCGGGTGCTATTTCAGATAACAAAGAATTTGAACATATATTTACCCAGCATCAGAGTATACGCCAAGTTTTAAACCTCTTGCGTGAACATAATCAGCAAGGGCCTTGATTCCAGAAGGAAAATTTGATGATTTTGCTCTTAGATTACCCCTCTTGTCTCTGTTTCTTTCAGCCCAACAATCATCTCTTTTTTTTTTGGTCCACACAATAACAAGCAAAAAGCTCACTCAAAACCACCCTAATAAAGGAACTGAGGTGAGGATACTGACCTAGATTGACATATTTGTATCCAAGTGCTGCCAAGCCAGTCGAAACAAGAGCATCAAAATCACAATGATAATGCCGCAATATTCTTTGTAAGAGATAGCTAGCAAACAGTAGATCATGCATGTGCTTATATCAACGTAACATAATACAAAATGTTGCGTCATGAATTAGTAAGAAGCGTTGAAGGAAATATGGAAGTCTGGCATAAGTACATAAAAAATTTTAACCTCTTCAACTATTGTCAATTGGTTACGGGCTGGATGCTCGTATTAAAACGAGCATAATTATTGATATATATTACAAAAGCAAGTACTGCAACTGTACGATATATACTATTGTGATATTACAAAAGCAGAACAAAGAGTGAGCTCGTGCCTTACCAACCCATTGTGGCAGAAATTGAGAGTGTGATGAATATTTGTATGAGATCTGATCCAAGAGCTTTAAAGAGGCTAAGAAATTAGTGCGGGAAGAGTAAGACTGAGGAAGGATTTTTGAGTGTGACAGAAGTTTAAATGTGAAAATCGGCAAATACAAACAGATAACTCCATATTTATACAATTGCATACGGGGGTGGATGTATCGACACAACCTACTTAGAGTCTTAGATTCTTTTAGTAAGAAATAACATTATATAATAAGGACGCCCCACAAATATTCTTTAGGTCACAAATATTTTTTCTTACAGGAAACTACACAAAACTACATCAACTATGAGTTGAACTACAATTTCATAACTCATGTTTTAAACATTGCAATGTCATACTTCAAGTTATGAATCTATTGCAATATCAAATTTCTGTTAAAATTTTTATCAATTTGTCTGTTAAATGATGACGTGGCACCAGCAGGATCCACTCTTTTCCCAACTGAAATAAAAAATTAATTTTAATTAAATAATTAAAAACTCTCTTCCTTACCCCCACTCCCTGCTATCGCTTCTTCCTCCGTCCCCATTCTTCCTCCCCTCACTCCTTCCTCCGTCCCCCTTCTCCCTTTCTCTCCTTAAACACAGCCGAATTTCCTGCGCTGTTCCCCAGTGACATCTCCCTCGACCTCAACGCTCTCTTCGCCGCCCACGGGCTCCCACTCCGACCGCCTCGTCGAGTTCCTCCATACCGGTTGATACACCGCCGTTGATGGTGAGGAGGGAACCTTAGAAAACTCCAGTTGGTGTTGCGAGAAATGCCTCAAATTCGGTCCGGGCCGGGTCGGGTCATTTGATGTGCCCTTGCAGCTCTGCACCGGACACCCGCATAGACCCGGATTTTGGGCGAAAGCGGTTATGGCGAAAATCGAAAAGGACTTGGGTATTTCGCCAGTTAAACGGTTCCCAGAAACCACCCACCTCCATCGCCGCCTTGTGATTCCACGGGCTGGCACGCCATCTTTTCTCTCTTTTCCTCATCTATCAGTTCGTTAGAAATGGAGAGAGAGACGTGAGAGAAGGGGATAAACAATGAAAATGAAAGATAAATGGGAGAGAGGGAGACCTGAGAGAAAGGGAGGGATAGGTGGGTGGACGCTACTGGTATTAGGGAGGGGAGTCGGCAAGGGGAGGAGAAGGGTGGTGGAGGCAACTTGGAGAATTTTTAATTAATTTAATTACTAAATAAAAATTAATAATTTATCTTAATTAATTTTTTTTTTAATTTTAATTGGGAAAAGGATGGACCCCGCTCCTGTCATGTCATCATTTAAACAAAAATTTTAAAGGAAGTTTGACATTGCAACGAATCCATAAGTTAAGGTATGACATTGCAATGCTTAAAACATAAGATATGAGATTATGGTTCGACCTATAGTTGAGGTAGTTTTGTGTAATTTACTATTTTTCTTAAGGAAACGTTAGCTTTATTTGAATAAAACTCAATTACACAAGAGAGTGTTGGATGATGACGTTGTGTATATAATATTGGGAGGATCTCAAACTAGATCATTTACCTACTCATATAATTTTGTTTTGAGTAAGACTTGTTAATCAAGACAGTGTGCCAATCACTTTAAATCGATATCGTATAATTTTTTTTATAATTTAAACATATTGATCATAGCATGACCAAAGGTCCAAAGAGTTGCAGAACTATTAAACCTATTGATCATAGCATGACCAAAGTTTTAAAAAACGTTAGGCATTAGTAAGGCAGCAGGCTGGAGCTTAGTGCCTAGGTGACTAGGCATGGCCTAGGTTGATTTAAGTATATTGACAATATATCGTAGAAATAAGTATACATTTGGGTTAATAAACTACAAAGCAGAATGATATATAGATTATAAAGTATTAGAACAAAATGAAAACATGAGGAACAAGCATATAATGTGTATTCATCTATGTATTCAACAAATCTCTTACAATTTATTAAAAAAGTAAAATGCAAAACAAAAATTATTTATTTTCTGTTTAATCAAGAGTCACGACTTAGGTGGGCTAAGCAGGCACCTAAGTAAGTCTAAGCGCCCTTTCGTATTTTTCGAATGCTTAAGAATTAATCGGAACGATGACCAACCGCCTAGCGGCTAGACCCATCTACACGAATCTGAGCGAGAATTTTAGAACGGTGAGCATGACATAAGTGAGAAAAAGTGATAAAACCCAAGTGACCATAGCATCACACACATCCTCATCAATTCATATAGCGCGTGTAAAATAACTAGACACGTATTGAGGCTTGGAGCTACGCAAAGTAAGGCATGCAGTCAAACAAGTAGCGTGATGAGAATCTATAAGGGCTTAAAGAAATAATGGCTTGAATAAAATACAAATTCAAAAATCAAATGGTCGAAAAAGAATTTGGCTTCACATGAGGTTAAAGGATGTGCATAGCAGGACTGAATCATGAAATTCTTTTAATTTTTCGATTACTTTGTTTCTTCCTTTAATTGTTTGGAGTTGTTTTAACAAGTTTTCAAATAAAACAACAACTCAGCCTTAAGTGAGATCAGGTATAGAATCTCCTCCTCTACTTTTTTTGTCATAAATTTCCGTCTTATAGTCGCATATTCGAAATATCTGTAGGTTACTAATTAGAATAGAATGTTATTATTTGAACTCTATTTAGAAAAAGTAATCAGGTATGGGATTAGTAAATTGAGCCCAACAATATTATTCAGTTCCTAGAAAAAGCATAAATGTGAAAAGAGAGCAGATCTCGTCCTTGTGCATACTTTTTTTCCCTTGTTTAGGCTGGAGACCCTTAGCACCTTACGTACTTTAGATATTAATTACTCTTACTTTAAAACAAAAAGAAATTTCCACTTAAATAGAATACTACATGTGCTTAAAAAAAGAATTTGTAGATGTCCTATACATTTAAAAACCATAATTTGGCCAGACAAAGAATTGTTGAGAAGCTTCTTTTGGTTGGAAATGGATGGTGACCGAATGGTGGTTAGAGTTGAAGAGGGTGAAATTCTCAGTGCTGTCAATTCAATTCAAGGTCAATTTTCCCACACAATTGTACATTTATCTTAATTTCTCTAGGGTGCGTTTGTTGCACCGAATTATTTCGGATTGGACTAGCTTCAGGGACTAAGTTGGACTGGCTTAGATTAGATTAAACTGGACTAACTTATTGAAACGTTTGATGCAATGTCGGACTACGAAGTAGGATTGCAATATTAAAATATTTTATATTAATTTAATATATATTAATTAATATTTTATTATTACTTTATCTTTTTTCTTTTTTTTTTCTTCTAGAATCATCTCTCTAATCCCTATCTGATCCCTGTAACCTTCATCCTTTCCTTTTTCTCATTTTTGTCCCTCCCATCCACTGGCCCTTTCTCTCCCTTCCACCGTCTCTCTCTAACCCAAACAAGCGATGCAACCAAAGTGATAGCAGAGAGTCTCTCAATTTGCCTCACCAACAATGCAACTAAAATCCCCAATCTTCCTCACCTCCTCTTCCCACAAACCCATCTCATCCCCCACCCAAAAAATTCACTCAAAATCCCCAACCTCTCTATCTCCACTTAGGTCATAGTTGAACCTATATACGACTTGGTTCTCGAATTAAGCGTGACGAGGTGTTGGGAGTGGGTAGAGAACTGTGGATTCAGTTATTTTCTTCCTTCTTGATTTCTCTGCTGATTGCGCAAGAAGTGAATTTTTTCCCCTTTTTTCCGTTCTTGGTTTTTGCTCTGTTTTTAGAGATATAAAGGTCAGTCTTCAATGGAATATCTTCTGTGACTTCTGATTTCTGTTTTAGAGAGATGAAGGTGAGTTTTCTAGCAAACACGGTGATGAAAAGGTGCGGGGGAGGGTTCGCACAACGCTGCTTGCAGAAGAGAGAGACGGGACTAGCAATCCCGTAGTTTTGGGGGGGGGGGCTCAGTAAGACCTCTTAGTGAAGCCTTTAGTGTAGGCGAGTCTGGGCTAGTCTCATTAAGACTAGTCCCGCATGATAACAAACACCGGACTGGACTAATAGTTAGTCCAGTCTAGTCCAGTGACAGTTAGTGAGGGCAAACAAACGCCCCCTAGTAGTACTATCTATATAAACAGGTGGATGGCCATGCTGGGTTTCTTTTGCGGAGTTGGATTATCTTCCCTCATATTCTCATCCCTTTCACTCCCCTCCTCTTACACATTGTTTTTTGTTTTATTGTCTTTATAAAAAAATCAATATAAGATGTTGACGTGATTTAACCATGACCGTTCAAATAAAAGGAGATGGGAGGGGAGAGAGATTAGGAGAGGAGAGAATCCTCCTCCTTCTTTTGCATTGCTGGGTGTACTGCTCCGTTGGCCACTTATAGCTGCTTCTTGGTAATCACAATGGAAATTCTATGTGTATCTTAGTTTGGAGAGGTTTTTCAATGAGCCGCAAACATAGCCTGATATCAAATATCATAATACAAACGGTTGGATATTTGAAGAAAAAAAAATTCAATGACTTATATTATGATAGTTGATATACCGGACCATATTCACAACACTGAAAGATTTCTCCTTAATTTGGATGTAATGCTACAATGTTATTGCTATACCACTAAAATATATACATTGTGACTTTGTCCAATAAGTTTAACTTGGTGATGACTAAAAGCAATCCTAATATATACATTTATGTATATAATTATTTGATTAGTGCCGCTTCCGTTAATAGTCCTTAATGTTAGTGAGAAACATTTTAACAAACGGCAGTCCTTAATGTTAGTAAGAAGCATTTTAATAATCAAACTATACAAAAAAATTAAAACTGGACTTGGAAATTTGAGTCATTTGACTTTCCTAGTGTTTTCTTGCCGTTTTCATAGAATTTTCTGACCTTTTTCGTTGGGTATTACTGAAATAAATTGTTATTGAAAAAGACTAAAGATGGAGATGGTCGAATATTTATTGTATATGAAATTAAATGGGAGGCGCATGATGGCTAATTTTTAAATAACAGTCCCGTAACCAAACTATCATGTAAAATAAGTCATTTTCACGAGAATGCATCTCATTCTCTGATGCAGCACTTCTAACGTTTCAAAGTTTGCATTCACAACATGCAGTCTGATCTTGGTCCTTTTTATGTCAGCTCCCATCAAGATTTCTTCTGAATGAAGCCGTTTGCTATGCTGAACATAACCAATTTTACTATATATTTGAGACCAATTTGTTTGAGCACATTGTCTAGGAAACTCCCGTTTCTATTAATCGATTTACGACGTTATTACTAAATTTTGTTTATTTATCTCATTTGGGTAATGCTCATTTTGGTCTCCCTTGCATTATTCATCTTATTTTCCTCTCTTAAACACACACAAAAGAGAGGATTGAATCAATGTAGCAAGAAAAAGAAATTAACAATGAGGAGAGAACTAATTCCTACTAGTATCATTGTTCTTTAGTACAGGATGAAGAAGAACCAAGATATAAGATACAATGAATTGAACTTCACGTTATTTATTAAGGAAGCATGAATTTGTTACAATTACAATACATCTTTGATTACAATATTTGGAAAAAGAAGATGTTTACAATTTATTGTATCATAATCAAACGAAGGACAAATCTACAGTATTAGAAACTTAGAAGATATTCTTTATTAATTTATCTCCTAAACAAAAGAATCAATTAATTTGTAATAAAAAACAAATAAATAAATGTGTGTATTTTAGAAATTGTAAAGTAATTGTTTTTATTTTTCTTGTGAAATTGTGAAGCAATCAAGTGATTGTGTGAGTCATATTAACATGGATGCTGCACATGGTATCTACGTTCAGTATGCTCCTTCTTCTACCTCAACCAAGTTCTGCAGCACTGCATGAGAAGCCTCTTTTAGGAACTCCGACCAGTTCCTAAAATACCCAAAACATCACGAAATTAGCAAAAATCAATAGTAGTGTTCGATCAAATAAACCTAGTGCATATTCCGATAACAATTATATGTGCGAATAGATTCTATTTTAGAAGTTTGGTCTTATGCCTCCTCTTTTTTTATAATGTTTTTTTGGGCTTCAAGAAGGCTTAGGTTTATGTCCTTCACTTCTTTTATATATTTTTTTCTTGCATTCTGAGGGTAATATTGATGTTCCCTAACTAAGTGTAACTATTTTTCATATCAATATAACTTTCTCTACTTCCAAGTTTTCTTACAAAAGAAAAGGTATAGATCTATAGACAAAGAAAAACACATATGAAACCCATGCATTCACTTACTTAGGATTGATATATTTTACAACTTTATTATAAGAAATTAATAAAGAATGACAATCTAATAATTCCTTATGATATAACGATATATACTTACCCTTTACAGGAGTCGAAAGGGAGTCCAACCGTGTACTTAGCTTCTTCAAGTGCCCAACTGAACCTTTTTAGCTCATCTGGGGAGCAAGTTCCATTGTCCCTGACCTTAAGTTGAGACGGCTTTACATTACAGAAAACTGGTATCACCCTCTTCTTAGACTCCATGAGCAGAGCCAACTCATGGAGGCAAAAGTAAGATTCGCAATAATGAGGCGAAAACACGGCAACCCCCACCTTACATTTGTGGATCGCCGCATCAATTTTGTCGAACAACTTGTCCCCAGGTTTCATGTTCTTGCTGTCCAAGAAAGGATGCAAGTTGAGCCTTGAGAAATGGTAAAAGAGCAATCCGGCCACGGTTCTCTTGGTGTCGATCCCCCGGTGGTTAATGAACACGTCGCATGGCGGGTGTGATTTAACGGTTAGGATTTGGTTGCTTCCCTGGCGGAGGAAATTGCGAACCAAAGCTGGTGAACGCTGCATGGCTCCTTGAAGAAGCTAACAAAAAAATGATGAGATATGAGATATGGTTTTTATGTACTTTCCGTTTCGGTTGAGGGTTTGTGTTTTTCGTTTGTACTTCCTAAGGGTTACGATTTTGGTTGTGGGTGAGAGAGCTATAAATAGGTTCGGAGAGGGTTTGATTTTTATTTTTGGGGTCCAAATTCAAGGCAAATATTCCAAGTTTTAAGATTGGACTTGAGAAAATGCCTGGTAGTTATTTTGATAAGACATAGAAAATAGGAGTATAAGCACCAGCGCGAGCCTTGAAAATTTTGACTGTATAGTCTTAATAGAACTTAGAACAGTATACACCTTCAAACACGTCATTAAATATTTCATTTACGGCTTACTTGGTCACTCCACGATATATTTGCATGGTTTCAAGGCTTGTAAAAAATTTAAAATTTGCCAATACATATAAAACCGCATTGAAGATTTTGTTTTTTGTTTTTAGGGTTACAATTTTGCCCAGCGTGTGTTTTATTTTTTAATTTTCTAAGATAATCTCTTTCTACTCTCACACACCGACCCCTTACAAACTTTTTTTTTTGTAACTCTTAAGAATTTCGGAAACTCAATATTTAATGGAAATAATATTAGAGATAAATTAACAACACCTTGTTACCTATTAGTACATATTAGTTGAAAATATGAATCTCACGTTAAGGAAAAGATGGACACTATATGTGTTCACACGTTAAGGATAAAATTGACACTACATGTGTTTATAAAGTGTTAAACTACTCTTCATATATTATCAAATGATTTTATGGTGAAACTTCAATTTTTTCCATGATAGAATTGTTAGAAGAGCGGTTAGAATTTAAAATATGTTTGTAAAAAGAGTTAATTAGTTAAGAGCCTTGTGAGCTGTCGATTTCTGCCTGGGGAGGGAACTTGGATGCGCTGAAGCCGTTTTTGCGCTGGGGGAAGGGGGACTGGATTTCACAGCCAATCCCCAAAGGGATTGGATCACGGTGGAAGTGCTCTTGGGGATTAGAGAGCTGTCTCTATTATGGAAAAATATTATTAAATTTGATATGCAACATAAATATAATATAACAAAGGGGATGGGAAACGTGCTCTTTGACTTGACTATTTGAAATTCAAAGCATGTGGTGTGTGTCTTGTACTCATTGTGAAAACAATAGGAACACAACGGTCTTAATTCATGCATAGCTAGCACCACATTACTGTTTCCTTTTGGACGACAAATTTGAGCTGAGCACTTCGTTCTTGTCGAGCAGCTTGTTGGCAGTTCATGAAAATTAAAAGTTCACAAATCGAACTTGCATACCCAGCCGCATCCAATGTGAATACATAACTTGCTTCTCCATTGCAACGAAATTTTGAGATGTTTATGTGTAATTAAAATCAACTCTAATGGTTTGAGTTTCCATGTATGCAATAAAAATCACAAATTAAAATTAATTTGAAGCAAATGAAGTTCCACATAAATTGTCGTATCGGAAAATGCATACAAGTACGAAGAAAAATATTTATGTATATGTCGGTTGGAATGAGATGAACATTTATTCGAGCGTATTTTTGTTCGCTACCCTTAAGTAGTGACAGTGATGTTCAACCACTCTATTTATCAAGAAAATCTTATGTGAGGCTAGACTTACCACTAGACAATGATGAGTGGCACTACACTACCATTTACTCAAAACATGCCTAGTAAGCATTATGTACAATATGTGTAATAATTTATATTTAAAATTTTCATAATACGATTTTCTACTAAATAATTACACCATTAAAATTATCTAATGTCCCATTTTTTTTCCTCAGTTCCTCCTCTCCTTTGCCTTGTCAGATTTTCTTCCCAGCCGCATATTTTCTTCTCTTCCCCCTCCTCTTGTTTTGTTGCTTTTCGTTGAAAACAAAAACAAAAAAAAACAAAAACAAAAATTGAGACCCCCACCTTCTCTAACTTTTCATATTCTAGAAACTAGAAAGTAACTGATTTTGTCCTTTTTATTTCAATTCAGTAGCTGATTTTATCATATGAACTTTGACTTGATTAACCTACGAATCTCTAATATTCAACAAAAATGATACAAATTGAATCTACCATTTTCAAACGAAAATTTTCTCATAATTTACCGTACAGAAATTCAAACCCCATAAGAAGATAACAAAATGTACAAATAAAGATACTTCTATGATTCTATTGGCTCAACATGTATGTAGGCGAGGATTTTATAGGTACGTGGTTGATTTTCAACACGATTGATAGTTTCTTTGGTTCTGAAGTGAATTCTTTTTTTCTCTCTATTGCTGCATATATTTTTGAAGAAATGCAAGAAAAGGAATGAGACAAGCTGAGAAGAAAAGGAGACAGAGAAAGAAAGGACAATTATAAAATATTAGATGAATTAGAATATTAATTAGGAATAATATTTATTACAAACACTTTAACTATGAAATTATGGTAAAATTATATTTAAAGGTTGCCACATGACAAGTTTCGAGTGGATGCTAGTGCCACTCAGCATCGTTCAGTGGCAAGTTAAGCCTCACACAAGTTTTTCGCCTATTTATCATTGTTGGATGAGTTTAAATTTTAAAATTTCTGTCTATTCACTACATACATTTCAAAATTTAAACTTATCTAACGGTAATAAATAAGGTGACACTAGGAGACCCAATTTTGTAAACCAAATGATGTAGATGTTGATGATTGGATTATTACTAAGTGTTGATTAATGTGCTTATTTTTTTATAAATTCCATTTAAAGGTTTGGTTCTTTTTATTAAGGAGAATTCTATTGTAAAAGATAAAACTTAGTTCACATTGTTTGGCTTTGTATTTTTCAGTTTATTATTCTGTTTGATTTGGTAGTTATAGGACTGCAGGTTGTTAGGATAATTTGGCATTATCTTGTGTGTAAAGCCACTGTATAAATACCGGTTGTAATCTTATGATTGATCATCAATGAAAGTAAACCTTCCTATTACTTTTTAGGCTTAAATGTCAATATGGTCCCTATGTTTTACTCTATCGGTTAAATTAGTTCCTGTGTTTTCAATTTGGCCAAATTGGTTCCTGTGTTTATATCTGTTAGTCAATTCAAGACAATTCGTTAAAAGATTGTTAAAATTGACATGTGCTAGGCACGTGAGAGAACAAAAACGTAATTTTATTGCAGCAACCTAACCATGGCTTCTCCACCGTCTTCCCCGCTGCTTCTCCGGCGTCGTCACAAAATAGAGCTTCTACCCTTTCTCTTTCTCCCGTAGCCGCTCCTCTCTTATACCCATTCTCTCCTGTAGCCTCCACCGCCTCCCTTCCCTCTCCTTAATATCCAGATCCTCTGCCTCATCGACTTCCTCTTCACGGCTCAGGACACTTCGACGTCATCGCTGTTGTGGGCGGTGACTCTGCTCGACTCACACCCGGAGGTCCTAGGGAAGGTCCGGTGGTGCGCCAGGTGATGAGGTACAGCCTCATCGACTCTCTCTCTCTCTCTCTCATATTCTAGCTGATACAATTGTCTCTGATTTTTGTGATATATTTTGCGAATTGATGGACTACCCAAATCTTAATTTCATAAAAGACGACGACTTTTAGCTGAACCACTCACAGTGAGCTCCAGATTAATCCGACCTAGAGAGGTTTCCACATATATATTTATATATTTTGGTGTTTTTTGTTTTTTCTGTGAATTTGTATAAGTTTATTAGAGTTGATGGGTTATGCTGGTTGGTGTTTTAGGCTGCCCTTGCTCGGCTTGAAGCTTTGGAAAATGATAATGCTGGTTTGGAGACGGTAGAAGTTAACGACGATGATGAAGCTTCTCTTGACGATGATGATTTATGGAACTTCTCTTCTGCTCGGGTCGTTGCCAGAATATACACAATGATACTCGATGTTTGAAGTTTGTTGCCTGATTGGTGAGTGGTTTTAACTGACACATGCAGCTTTAGTGAACTGGATGCTGATTCATGTTGATAATCCATATTATATGTATGGGAAAGAAATAGATTCAAAGGTCTTCCATGTTTATTTTTTATTTTTTATTTTTATTTTTTGTATTTAGTGGGTTTACAATAAAATTACATTTTTGTCCTCTCACGTGCCTAGCACATGTCAATTTTAACAGTTCTTTAACGGATTGTCTTGAATTAGCTAACGAATATAAACACAGGGACAAATTTGACCGAATTAAAAACACAATGACTAAATTGGCCGATAGAGTAAAACACAAAGACCATGTTAACATTTAAGCCTACTTTTTATTATCATTATTTTTCCAAACAGCTTAATCTGATCTTTGAATGCAGCACCAGCCTTGAGAAATCAAAGATGCATTTTATAATGTTGGGTTGGACTATCCCAGCAGGTAAATTCTAAATTTTACACAATTCAACCAACCAACAGGGATGAGAATTTAAACTTGAGTATAAACGGAGAAATGCTCTAGTCAATTTGGCTAAACACAAATATATATTATGCACATCCTAAATGCTTTACTTTCCGTTCTTTTATTTACTTTTTCATTCAAAGCCAGTTTAAGAGAGGTTGAGACCAAACTCAGAGCTTTTTGGTATTCTGTCATGTGCTTAAAAACTGCAAATACGGCAATTGGTTGAGTGGTCTAATTCCTTCATTACCAGTAACTTTCCTTCTTAAATAATATTTGATTGAGCCATTAGTCTTGTTCAGTACCTGTGGACGAAAAAGAATGGGGGGAAGGAAAATAAATACTTTTCTAATTAAGTAATTTCTTAATTTCCTTTCACATATATATTAATTCTCTTGAATCTCTTCCACTGTCTACACGATCAATTCCTGGAAACCCAACAAAGACATTTAACCTTAGCAATGCATGATGCCTGGCTTATAGCATTTTCTTTAATAGTCACTGAAAAAATAGTGTGAAACCTCAAGAATGGTATGTCAGCCAATAATTCACGATTTTTAACCGGTTTTACTAAGTTCTATAAAACATTATAAAACTTGCTTAAGCTTCCAATAGGACATTTCGAAGATGTTATGACAAACATAGATAACCCCATTCTGACTACGTTGACGGCCATGTTAGTATTTTTATAGGTTCTTCATTGTTCTGCTTAAATCATTTTCCTTAGTGGGAGGACCTCTTCCATATGGGTCCCGGAGTGATGGTTAGGCCAAGGCCAAGTCCAAGAGAACCCTTCTGACTCATATCATTTTCCTTACTTTGGCACAGAATAGAGATAGCGAAAGCTCAAAAATTGAACATTTTACAAAATTTGTAAGTAACTCTTGTTCTTCTTCCGTGTCACGCTCCAATCCCGAAGTACGTTCAGGATCGACACTTGACGTAACCAAGTACCCGTATATCTAACATACCCCGCCTCCGGGATATGGACAAAGCACAACACAAGATTCAGATTATGTAGTAATTTTTCGTATACTTTATGGCTGCATTTAACCTCTTTGTTAGACTACCTACGTACCCTCCGACAGGATCAAGCCATTCGTAGTTCACCATTTGTGAAACTTTGAACTGTTCGTAAAACACTTCCTAGTAGACAACATAGAGTACCACACTACACATCAACCATAAGCCAAACAAGAGTTGTCATCATGCCATTCACACACACACATGTGTTTTCCAACACCATTCTACAATCACATCAATCAATAACACATACAATACACCAAAATGCAGGGCTAGAGTAACACAGTTCGGCCGAAGCCTACATCTCTGAAGCTTTCCCAATTTAGACCGAATCCAACGAATTAGCAAAGTCAAGGATGTGAATTCGGAGCACTCAACGAAATCCAACAACATCGGGTTCCGAACCACTCAACGGAACCAAAGTACCAAACGAGATTTTGGACCACTCCACGGAATCCAAACCAAGATACTATTCCGAACCACTCAACGAAATCGTGAAGTAGAAGGGATTCCAGACCTCTCAATGGAATCCGAGTGGATACAATTCCGGACGACTCAACGGAATCGCGGAGTACAATGGATATTGGACCACTCAATAAAATCCAAAGCATGATACGATTTCGGACCACTCAACAGAATCGCAGAGCACGAGGGATTCCGGACCACTCAATGGAATCCAGATGAAGTAGGGAACCTAACCACTCAATATAACCCAATTTCGGACCATTTAACGGAATCGAGTGGAAGTCCAAGAAACATAACAACGGCTCGTAGAAACAAGACATGAATCAAGTTACTCAATTCACAAAAGCTCAACGAAATGAAACAAGCACAAGTACTTAATTTAGAACGGATTAACATAGCAATAAATGAAATGATAACGAAGCAACAAATCCCCATGACAATGGGTTAACGATCCATTGCTAGCCCTCACATTTAACAAACAATCCAACATGCATTTCAAATTACATTTCACAAATATCTTCAATACACAAGTCAAATCACATTTAATAAACATAGATCAATGGGTAAATATATATAAAATAAAATTAAAAAAATCACATTAATCACATTTATAAAATCAAGTGATATCCATAAAGGATACAAAATACGAAATCAGGATAATAACCATATCACATACACTAAAGTCACTCATTAACCAATGTAGACCCACCAGACTTCACTTAGTCTCTAATAGTACTAATTTTCATTTTACTATCGTTCAATGCCGTGCTTCTTTGACTTTTTAAATCAAAAGATCATGTTATCTACTAATTTTTATCAGGAGTGCTTGTACACCAACTCACCAAGTAAGGTCATTAAATCTATTTGTGTGGGGCTTAAGCCCCGATCTTTATGCCATTTAGAGCAAGTCCACCCTTGTGGATTGCTCGGGGGACAGGCACCAGGAAAGGGAAAGGGCCCGAGACCTGGTGGACAACCCTCCAGCCTTGGAGAGCCCGAGTGAGGGTGGGAGCCCGAGCACAAGGGGGTGGGGAATTGACAGGCTTGCAGCCCGAGGGCCATGCATTTTTTTATTTTTTTTGTGTCAAGGGCCTGTAGCCCCATTTCCATGTTTTATTTTATTTTATATTATTTAAACAAACAAAAAAACTAATATTTTATTACCTATTGCCAGGGGGAGGGCTCCAAGGGTGGAGATGCAAAAGGTAATTAATGTTCATTAATGACAGTTATTATTCATTAAAGACAGTTATTGTTCAATATAGTGGATTCAATAGTGGATTGCTAGAGGGGAGGGCTCCAAGGATGGAGTTGCTCTTAGGGACAACGACGAAGCAACAACCAATAGCCAATAATCACTTAACGGCCAATAACGGATAGGGATGAACAACTATTTCCTTATGTTCTTACTACACACGCAAAAAATCTTGTAAAAGTCAACAGTCATATTTTCTTGCGAAAACGTGACTCTCATTTTTAATCCTTTAACCAAAGATTTTTCTCCTTTTGATATTGAAAGTGGTCATAGGTTCTAGAGTTTTTTTTTTTTTTTTCCTACTCCATTGAAACAGGTTGTCAATATTAGAATAACTTATATGGAATGAATTTATTGTCGTAATAACGTCTTATTCAATAATGCATTATATGCGTAAGCTTCTTCATATGACAATGTATTACGCGATGTTTAGTCATGTTTTTGGATTCTAATGGATTTTGATATCAAGCTGTACCACGTGACAAAAATCTAAAAATAGTTTTTATGATTCTATAATCCGGCCCGCCTTTATGATTGGCATGTGCCAAGCTTCATCACTTTCTAGCTGTCTCTGAACTGTTTGCTCTTTCTCCGTCTCTTCCACTTCAACTTGGAACTACTGTGGGAATGTGACGTGCACGTTCCAGGAATATGACGTTCCACAGTTTGCAATATACACACTGAAACTATGCACTCGCAGTTGTAGTCTCTCTTTTCTTCCATTTTCCACCATGGAAGCTCCCCTCGACCATGCTTTGTTTCAGCTCACTCCAACTCGAACCAGGTAACTATATTTGCACTAGGCAAATGATTTCCGCACAACCCTTTTATCCTACAGTATGCTCTTGTTTATTTACGTAGTCCAATTCTCTATTTATTCAATCCAATAACCAGATTGTGCATGGAGAGGAAAATTGTGTACAGAAATCACTTCCATTTGCACTCTTTCCACTTTCTCGCCCACTATGCCTAATTTGTATTTCACTCTGCTTAGTGTTAATATTGAATTTCTTTCTAATTTTGTGTCTAAATTAAATGAGTGCAGATGTGACTTGGTGATCTTCTATGGAGCCAAATCTGAGAAACTGGCATCTGGGTTGTTCCAACCCTTTGTTTCTCACCTCAAATCTGTAAAAGATGAGATTTCCAGAGGTGGGTATTCCATTACTCTTCGCCCGCCTACCCAAATGGCACCCTGGTTCACCAAATCCACATTTCAAAGGTACGGTAGTTCCCAAATTTGTGTCATTTCTCACTGATACAAATGATAATTTCTAATTTGGATAAAAAAATTTATTTTGGTTCTCTTTAATTATGTACTGTGGGGCAGATTTGTGAGGTTTGTTAGCACCCCAGCTGTTCTGGAGAGGTTTGTCAGTATTGAAAAGGAGATTTTGCAGATTGAGAGTTCAGTCCAACCGGAGGAAGGTATCTCATCAAAATCTTTGAATTTTTCATTTTTAATTTATGGGTTTTATGATTTAAGATCAAGCTTTCTGGTGCTGTATTGGGTAAGTTCTGTTCTTTGTGTTGAATGTATTGTTTCTGTTCTAGTGATCTTAGGGCAAATCCAACTCTGGGCATTAATCATATTGCTCGTTTTCCGGCATTAAAAACCGTTGTTTTTCTCTTTTTGATAATTGGCTTTGGAGGCTAGGTTAAGGCATTTGATTTATCAGATAATGTTCTTACATTATGGAAAGAATGTTCTTCGATTTGGATTGAATGAGGACTTGAACTTTGCAATTTGATCCCTAATTAATCTTGGTTTATCAGGAATTGTATCTGCTAATCAGAGTACAAGGAAATCAGCTGGTTCTTTGGAGGTATTTTATTTATAGATTACATAACAAGTGAGGTATTCTCAAAGAATGATCTCATTACTTAAGCTACTATATTTTTCTTTTCAGAAAAGAGGTGAACTTGAAGAAGCAGGGGATGTTGTAAAAAACGAAAACTCCAAGTAACTATTTCTTTTGGATGGCTACAATTATGAATGAATTAGTCTCACTTGCAGTGTCATTCAGTATTTTTGTCATTGATTCATTCAGTTTTAATGTAATATGGCAGGGTTTGCCTTCGACGCCTTCTTGAAACTCGAGTGGCATTGCTTCGGAAACAGCAAGCCATGGCTTATGCCCGTGGCCTTGTTGCTGGTTTTGAAATCTACAATATGGATGATCTCATTTCTTTTTCGGATGCATTTGGTGCTTCACGCTTAAGGTATGAACTTGTAACCAGTAAAGTTGATTGTTTGAATTATGTTTTGTTTCATTAGTCTGTTTTTTTTTTTTTTTTTTTAATCTACACTAGGGTGATATATATCAGTCACCAGATGGACCTCGGATTCTTTGTTTTGCAAATTAATATCCGTTGTTTATTCTAATCGCATTTTCATGGTCTACTTTTCACGTCATTTTGGAGAAATTAGATATAGTTCATTTTATTTTGCTGTAATGTTGAGCCTGCTGGAGTTTCTTAAGATCAGGTGTTGGTTATTTGTAGGGAAGCATGCATTAACTTCAAGGAATTATACAAGCAAAAGCAGACAGATGGTTTATGGATAAAAGAAGTAGCAGCAGTAGTGGCCTGTTCTTCATCAGATCTGCAATTCACGGGAGCGTCTGAAATTACACTTACAAATGAAGCAGAGGTCACTAATCAAAATGTTATGTTAAATCTTCCCTCTAGCGGTATCCTAAGTAGTGAAAAAGTTCAAGCGCCAATGCCATTTCCGCATCAGAATTCTCAGTACTTTTATGGTTCACTAGGCCATACAAACCAGTTGCCTCCATATCATGGATATCCTTTCCCTACTATGCAGTATTTCCCTCCTCATTATCCAAGGAACATGCAATGGCCTCCCAACATGGATGAAGCAAGCTATGGTCGGGAACCGAATTATCATAGGACTCAGAAGCCATCTTCAAGAAGAAAGAAGAAGAATAAAACACGACCTGAATACTCAGGGGAAGGCAACCAGACTGAGTCCAGGGACTCCACTTCTGAGACTAATTCAGATTCAGAGACACATCAAGAGAGAAAGCATTCTGATATGGAGAATTCATCCAGAAAGAAGTTTAAGAAGAAATCCTCGCGGAAAGTGGTCATTCAAAACATCAACTACATCACACCCAAGAGGAGGGATGGTAATAAAGGAGGAGTTTCTGATGAATCTTTTTCAGATGAGGTGACTGAGAAAGCAGAAGTATTGGAGGTATCCCATGAGTCACACTCGCAAGAAAGAGATGTGGAGAAGAGTCACTCTATGTTTAATGGATCAAGTAATGAGGATTTGACAGTTCGTGCTGTAGTCCCCATTGATGTTCAAGATGCACATTTTATAGTGAAGTCTGAAGATGGTAATTCATTAGCAGAGAGGCCTACTTTGGGGCTCAATCTCGAGAGAACTCCAAAGAAACTAACAGTTTCAGCGGCAGCTGATCCTTTGGTTGCGATGGAGAGGAATGGAACAAATGACTATGAGGTTAAGTTGGAAGATTTTCAGAATGAAGAAAATTTCAGTTCAGCTATGGAGAGAAAAGATTGTGCAGATGAGGACATATTACTTTTGCCGAGATCAGCAAAATCAGAAACTGAAATTAGGTCTGCGTTTTCTGCTTCCGCTGCTGAGTCTACTGTAACCAGGACTGTAAGGGGAGAAGATTGGTTTGTCTTGAATCATTCAAGAAGTACAGAAGACCAGAAGGTACCAATGAAGCAAACAGTTTTTGATGGTGATTGCATCATCACGTCGGAGACAAAAAGCAATATATTGGTAGATGATTCTTTCTTTATACAGTCTCGGTCAGCAGTTGATGATATGTATGAATCACCATGGAAAACAGAAATAAGCATGGATAATAATCTGAGTTTAGCTGCCCAGAAGGAAAATGGAGTTATAGATACTCCACAGACTCGAACATCTGAGCCAGATGACCTTTGCATGATTCTTGAAAGGGATTCCAACTTTGAGTCTGCGGAAATTTCTTGGACTATAGACTATGGAGCAGATATTTCATTTACCGAGGCAAATAGAAAACGTTCTGGTGTTGAGACAACTGATGGTGTGGATAACAAGCCTGCTTCGAACGGTATGGCAACCAATGTGAAGAGCAATAAAGTTCCTGGACCAAAAGAACGCTGTAAAGAAGCAAAGTCTAACATCGTACGGAGATCCCTAGTTAACAACACACCTGATATCAAAAGCAAAAAAATATTTCCTACAAGAGGGCCTATAATACAAAAGAGCAAATTCGAGAAGGTAAATAATGAGCGTGCAGTTGCTTATTATGTAGTATTTATTTAGATACCTCTCATTGTCTATTTTATTCGTACTTTTGATTTTCTTTTTATGGAATCTGATGAGAATGTGCTTGTATACAGGAAGAAGAAATTCGGCAAAAGATGGAGGAACTGCGGATAGAACGCCAAAAGCGAATTGCTGAGAAAACTGCAGCGGGTGGCTTTTCTCCGGTAGCACCCAGAAGAGCTTCATTAGAAGGCAAAACAGCAAAGGGCTCTCCCAAGAGTAAACTACAACCTACCAAGAGAACTCTAAATCTGTAAATGGATACAAAGCAGTTGAGTCCATGAGTTCTTCAAACTGCAATATATATTTGTTCATACTTATGATTTGTTTGTATAATATCCCCAGCTATATATTTTTATAGACATATAACTTTGGCATGATGCCTCTACTTTTTGCTTCTTTATTTATTCATGGGATGCTGAGTTTGGCAGTTTGGAATAATAAAAAAGTGATTCTTCTCCATTTACTTAAATTCAAGTATATCTCATTTATCACGTGACTCAAAGAAGATATATTCCTGATTAGACATTAGAACCTCCCTTGTCCATGCCGGCCACAGTCGCGCTTGGAATTTTCACCAAATGGCTTGAAGTGTTTATATCTACATGGTATACAAACTACACGAACAATTGTCCCTCTTATGGTGAAATTACAATATCATGCATCTTCCTTTGCAAAGGCTACCACGGACTCAGGACTCTCAGTTTGACCAAGGAAAACGACCTAATATATGAAGGCTTCACTGCCCAATTTGGTGAAAAGAAGAGGATAGAAATGTTCCGGGTTCCAACTTTCTAATCGCCATATGGGGTGCTTGCTGTCAAGTCAAATAAAAAATGGAAAACAAATGAGATGTGGACATTGACTAATAACACCACGTTTTTTGGGGTAATCAAGACCTTAGCTACTATTTATTTGACGTGTAGGTATTTTTATTTTGACCTAGTCGATGTAGGATATTTCGTATAAAATTTTATTAAAAACTTTGTTGAAAAAGTTTAACTAAAATTTATATTTTGTAGAAATAAATAGACACGTGTATATGTTAGAACATAAGCACCTAGTTATCACTCCGATAAATTTCTCAAATTGATAACAAAACTTTTGATAAGAATGCATTTTGTTAATTATAGTATCAATTTTGTTTAAATGGATAATTGATACAGAAAATAAAATTTGGAAATTTCAATTTTTTCTGGTACAACGATAATACAACCACCACCTCATCTTACACAGTGAGAAGCTGTATCGTTCTGTAATAGCTGCCAGCCATCAAAATCTAGCACCAGTTCCTGCAATCAAGGAAAGCACGATTTAGATAACTAAACAGGTAATTAATTAATTAATTAGTTAAAAAACCTAATTAAAAATAAAATAGAAAAAAACAAAAGAGAGGAAAGTTTAGGTCTGAGACGGCTACAGCCTACTAGATGATCTTCCTTAATAAAAGGGACTTTGTCCTTCTGTCTTTCCTTGGCTTCTCTTTTCAGAGAAAGTTCCAAGGCTGAAAGAAAGAAATGGTTTTTCCAGTTTCTTGTACATACTAATTAACCCAAGGATTAAGTGCCTCGCACGTAATTGTGTTTTTATCTCATTTTCTTTTTCAAAGAAATTGTGTTTCCATCTTGTTGAACGCATTACAATTTTATATTTTGGAGTTGTTTTTTTTCCTCGTTAAGCTTTAAAGGTGTGCTGACCAGTAATCGTTGAAAACCCAGTTGTATGATCATTTAACAATATTATCATCATCATCATCATCATCATCTTTGTCGTCGTTGTTTTCTTCGTCATTCAATCATCATCATCACCATCACCCTTGCCCGGTGTAAGTCTTTATTACAAGTCTCAGCGTAGGTTCGAGCCATGGCTATCGGAAGCTGTTTCGGTCCATTGTTTCGTCGCAAGCCTTCTGGAATTAAGGTACTTTTTGTGCTTCCATGTTTAATTTCCTTAAGCATGTGTTATATATATGTGACACATCGTGTTTAAATCTAGTTTCTAACAAAAACTGACCATCTACATCTAGGCATGCTAGTATTCTTTAGGGAAACATGGCGGCCTTGTTTCTTGCCCAGATTAAGTTTGTTGCATGTAGCCATAAATCTTTGATTAAGGTTCATAAAAGAAAATAATCTTTTATTAGGTATGGATTAGCAATAAGGTCTAGACTAGAAAATAGTTAACATGAAAAGAGTTGCTCTTGCAGGCAATGAAAGACTCTAGGGAGCCCAAGGGTCTTCCCGTGAAGCAGAAGAATGCTTCTAGGAGAGGCATGCCAAAAGATAGGTCTTCCGAAGATTCAGGCAACCGGGTTCGGATGACTGAGCTCCGGAAGAAGATCATCTTCTTCAGGGACATCATTGACCTACCAGCTGGTGATGCTTCTGCTGCCACAAATGAGGTATGTATCCCTTTTTTTTCCTTTTTTCCAAAGAGCTCTTATAGTAACTCTAAAAATGTCATCGTACACTTCCCTAAAAGAAGATGTTTTTCCGTTGAAATCTTGTTTAATTTTCTGGATTAAAAGACAATTTGTTTAATGTTCCTATTATTTTCTGCATGCAGATGGTAATGAGGTTGATGAGAGATCTACAGAAACTTTACCCTGAAATTGTGCTGCATAAACAGTTGTCAGAAATAAAGGGAGCATCTATAGAAAAGGTAATTAAGAATTTAAGATCCATAAGAAATGGCTTAAAACGCATATGTAATTATATTCGAGACCATTAAGCTTATGTACAAATTAAACATCTGCATTCAGGTCCTGGCCTCCTTCTGCAAGGCATTGAAATCTATTGGAGAGTCTTGGATGACAAGTTATGACAGGTTGGACAAACCGAGATATGAATTCCCATCACTCAAGGAGAATGTCAATTCTGAGCAACTCGGTAGGTTCAAATTTTTCTCTAGGACTAGATGAGGCCTCTCCATTTGGCAAAGGAAGCAACAATCTAACAGTTTCTTCCTTTTGTGAAATTTCAAGTTAAGGCTGATTGCAACTCTACGATTTTGTAGTTGAGACGGTGTTGGGAACACTTGATTGCTTGATGAAGATGGCATGGGACAAGTTCGATATGATGGATCAGGATGACCAGAAAGGAGAAGATTACAGCCCTCGGAATAGCTCATTCGGGAAGTTCTTGAGCGATTCAGAAAGCTGCACCTCAGGCTCCACCTGCCCTTCTCCGGTCACTCCATCTTCTGTCCTTCCCGAGATTGATGGTTCTTCTAGAGCACGAAAGAAGGCCAACATTGGCTCCAAATCACCATTGCTTTGGACTTTGAGAGTGCAAGCAGTTGGGAAGCTGAATCTAATTGATGTTAAGAACTTGTCTCTTCACTTGTCGAAACAAGGAGCTCATGGCACTAGCAATGGTATGGAAAAGATTGAAAATTTGGTTGAGGAACCATCAATTGGGACAGAATTAGAGAGCAACCCTCAAAAGAAAATTGCAGCAACAGATGAGGAAGTAGTAGCCCCAAATCTAAGTTTGAATGAGAACTCTAGTGGAAAGGGAATAGACAACACAAGTGATGATGTTGAAACTCCAACCACAACCCCTGAAACATTGGAAGCAGACACCACAGAAGTGTCATTGCCTCCCTTCCCAACACCACCACAACAAAAATCAGCGCCTCCGCCTCCGCCTCCACCTCCACCAGCGCAACAACTTTCACTGCCTAATACACAAGCAGCAACAAGAATACCAACACCCCCTCCACCACCGTCATTACCCACATTGAAGCCAAATTTTGCAACACCGCCGCCACCACCATCAATACCCACCTTGCAGCCACAAGTTGCAGCACCTCCTCCGCCACCACCAACATTAACACCACAAAATGTAGCAGCAGTTGGGGGGCCACCACCCTCACCACCTCCACCAATGGCACCAGGATCAGTGTCAGTAACTCCACCAACCCCACCACCAACACCAATGATACCAGGGTCAACAATAGTGGCTCCACCCCCACCTCCACCAGGATCGTCAAATGGAGCTCCACCACCACCTCCTCCACCAGGATCGTCAATTGGCGGCCCTCCACCCCCACCACCTCCACCAGGATCATCAAATGGAGGTCCTCCACCCCCACCACCCATGTTAAATGGCCCATCAAATGGAGCTGCTCCACCCCCACCTCCTGCACTCGGCGCAGGAAGATCCTTGCACCCCAAGAAAGACACCAAACTGAAGAGATCATCCCAAATGGGGAGTCTCTATCGCCTTCTCAAGGGAAAGGTGGAAGGATCTAGCTTGGATGGAAAAGCATCCAACGGGAGAAAGGGCGGAGTTGGAAGCAGCTCTGGCGGAAAACAAGGAATGGCTGATGCTCTAGCAGAGATGACAAAGAGGTATTTCTTGTATGGATAAGTAATCTAAGTACTCAAAGCCAAATAAAGCGAAAATCATATAAGTTTCTAATTTTTGTGTCTCAGATCAGCATACTTTCAACAAATTGAAGAGGATGTTAAGAAGTATACAAAGCCTATCACGGAAATGAGAACTACCCTTAGTTCTTTCAAAACAAAAGACATGAATGAGCTGATGCAGTTTCACAAGAAAGTCGAATCTGTTCTTGAACACTTGACTGATGAGTCACAGGTCAATAACCATTCATTGTCCGCTTTAGTTTTGTTCATTTCCATAGTAGTTATATGATCACTTCATGATCGTGTTTCATGACATGCCGTTTTGCGAATTGTAGGTGCTATCAAGGATTGAAGGGTTCCCAACAAAGAAGTTGGAAACAATAAGGATGGCAGCAGCACTGCACAAAAAATTAAACACAATGCTCACTGAACTGCAGAATTGGAAACTAGTGGCTCCATTGGGTCAGCTCCTTGACAAGGCAGAACGCTACTTCAATAAGGTGCATAAATGTTCATTTTATACAATCTTAATTACTTAATCGTCTCTTTCCATTTTCCATAAACTAATAAAAAAATGTAATACACAGATCAAAGGAGAAATAGACGCGATGGAACGAACTAAAGACGACGAAGCCAAGAAGTTTCAGAGCCAGAATATCCATTTCGACTTCAATATCCTCATCCGGATCAAAGAAGCCATGGTGGATGTTTCCTCAAGCTGCATGGAGATGGCACTAAAGGTTAGCTACTGAGAGTTAATTACTTTAAACAATCATATAACAATGATTTGGAAAAGAGAGTTTGACTTTGAATTGTTATATGATGCAGGAAAGGAGAGAAGCAAAGGCTGCAGAGAAGAGTACTGGAACAAAAACTGATCAGAAGCAAACAAAGATTTGTGTTAAAATGCTGTGGAGGGCTTTTCAGTTTGCTTTTAGGGTTTATACGTTTGCTGGTGGACATGATGATCGGGCTGACATGCTCACAAAAGAATTGGCTAATGAAATTGAGTCCGAACCGCAGCACCACTGAAACCCTAATTCCCAGACGGTCTAAGGGTTTTGAAAGCAATAAATCATAGTATTACCCATAACTTAATCTCCGTATGATTAACAGCATTCTGTTTTTGTAAAACCCAAAAAAAAAAGTATAATTTTCTTTTGTTGTGACCCTTGTAAATAATCCGGTCCAAAAAAAAATCTTGTAAAAAATTAAGGCTTTGTATGTATGAGTATGATTTTGATTAGGAATTAATTAGTACCACTCCAAGGCTGACATGAGTACAGATCTTGTCTTTGTTGTGTCCTTGTAATTGTATCTTCTTATATATATATCATATATGCATATATATCTGAGTTGTTACATTAATTAGTTCCATGAGTTGAAGATTTCATATTTCACATACAATTTTATGCTTAATATCCTTGGCGATACTGCTGTGAGTTTTTATTTTATTTTATTTTTATCACCGGGATAACGAATATCCATCCTCTTTTAACATTGATTTAGCTCTAGACTATAGTAATTAGATTTCATAGTTCTTTTGTCATTGGGATAACGAATATTCGTACTTGGGACCTCTTCTAGCATTGAATTAGCTCTAGACTACAGTATCTAGATTTCATAGTTTTTTAACGAGTTAAGGTTTGTAGGTATGGAAGAATTGACAAAAAATGCCGAAGGCACAATATATATAGAAGAAAATTGGCCAAAAGAAAAACAGCAAAGACACATAAAAAGAGGCAATGTTTTAGATCAAGGTTTACTCCTTCGGCTTCTGAATTTTTCTTGTTTTTGCCCCGTCTCTTATTTGGGCCTATTCCTATTCCGTTATTTCCCTTTTTAAAAAAGGAAGGAAAAATAAAATAGTTTTGAACTGTCATTCAAGAAATTTAAACTTATGTTAATTTAATTTTACAGTTATAATTAGGGCTGGGTTCAAAAAATCGAAAACCGAAAAAAATCGAGAATCGAACCGGACCAAGATAAAAAAAAACTGAACCAAAAAAAAATCAAACCGAAACTGTCAAAACCGAACTGAACCGAATTTAGCCGATTCGGTTCAGTTTTTAAGGTTCGAATTCCGGATCGAATCGAATTAATTAAATTAATATATATTTTTAATTTTTTATTATGTAAATATCTGTTTTGGATATAATATATATATATATATATATGTGTGTTGGAATGTGTAATGGGGTCATTATTATATTATTAAAATAATTAAAGTGTGGCTGACAAAAGTTGAGGTGCTTGCTTTCTAAAAACAGAAAGCTGTCTCTCTTTCTAATTCTCTGTTATCTCTCTTTCTCTACAACCAAGAAGGCACACTCTGATATCTCTCTTCCGCTACACACCAGAAACCATGTGCTGACAAAGGTTGTATCAAGCCCATGGGTGCTTGCTTTACAGAACTTTGTCTCTCTCCCTCTCTCTGTTATTCTCACTATTTCTCCCTCTCCGCTTCTTATTTCTTAAATCTTGATTCTATTATTTTGAAGTCCGATTCTTCGAACTTTTGATCCTATTATTTTCAAGTCCGATTCTTCGAGCTTTTAATTCTACAATCTCCATCTTCGAGTTCTTTTTCATTCTCAAACCCACCGTCGAATTCGAGTTTGTGATTCTATGATACAACTGTAGTTTTATTGGTGGCGGCGTATTGGATCAAATTATGTGTGGAGTTTAGGATGGACAATGGTTATGGCGAACGGGTAACCGTGGTTAATTTATCCATAACTATTTATGCTCATACCCGCATAACCGTTTACCTGTTGGGTAATTACCTAAACGGTTATACCCATACCCATAACCGTTTATAAACGGTTAACCATACCCATAACCGCATACCCATTTAACCGTAACCGTTTAATACCCGTTTACCCATTTATCATTTTTAACCCGTTTATCTTTTTTTTTTTACCATTACCCTTTTTTCACATGTCTACATGTTTTTTAACAACTTGAAAATTAAAAAAAAATTGTCATAATTTTTTTTTTTTTTGACAATTAAACAACGTTATAGGTACATTCATCATACATTTCCATATTTTAATTTTTTTAAGTCCTTATAACATTCCAGTAATTGAAATAATAGTGTTTGTACCATACTTGATCAATCCCAAAACTACTGAGCACCGGTCAACACTATACAATCAAGGACCTAGAAGAGTTTCCCTCCAATCAGGAGGCCAATCACAGCGCGACACGTGTCGACATCAGAAGCCAATCATAGCGCGACACGTGTTAACATCAGAAGCCAATCACAACACGATACGTGTCAATGTCAAAATGAAACTAGAAACTCTTTTGTATAAATAGAGATCATTCTCTCACAATATTTCCTAATGTCAATTTGTACTAAATTATTCACTAGTACTCACTAAAGGAGAACTTGAACCTATGTACTTGTGTAAACCCTTCACAATTAATGAGAACTCCTCTACTCCGTCGACGTAGCCAATCTGGATGAACCACGTACATCTTGTGTTTGCTTCCATGTCCCTATCCATTTACATATTTATCCACACTAGTGACCAGAGTAATCTAGCGAAGGTCACAAACTTAACACTTTCTGTTGTACCAAAGTCCTCACTGATTTTGTGCATCAACAAATAGTTTACGGATGATATTTTTAACTGTTACCAATGAAGTTAAATATAATATTTGCTAAGTATTATTGGGTTACAAAAATTGTTTAGAAGACATTTATGTCAAAGCATTTCTTTCAATTTCACGGTTATCCGCAAGGAATTTAAATTAATTTGGTCAATTCCTTGATGATGAGAATCATCATTCCTGTAGTAGTGTTATTGAGAGAATGACCGATGAATTCCTTGCTAATTTATTGGGTACTAAGTATTATTGGATCGAGAACATGATTTGTGTTAGTTTTACATATATAAAATAAATGGATAAACGGTTACCCGTTTATAACCGCGGTTAATACCCATAACCGCTCATTTAAATTTCGCGGGTAAACGGTTATACCCGTAACCGTTTATTTATCTAAACGGTTACCCATAATCGTAACCGTTTAATGAGCGAGTAACCGCAGTTACCCATAATCAATGAGTGTTTGCCCATCCCTAGTGGAGTTCGATGGAGGATGTCGACATCTGCTTCTCTTTTTGTTGTTGGAGCGTGGTTGGTCTTCACCTTTGATGTTTGTTAGGTTGCTGATTCATAGTCGCCAGAGTTTACTTTGACGGCGGCAAGATTTACAAGAACCATAAATATTAGCATGAATAGGGAGTTGTGACTAAATGG
Source organism: Malus domestica (assembly GCF_042453785.1). NCBI lineage: Eukaryota > Viridiplantae > Streptophyta > Magnoliopsida > Rosales > Rosaceae > Malus > Malus domestica. The sequence continues at coordinate 40,383,065 of NC_091670.1, read as the reverse complement.
TCGCCGAAGCTTACTTTGACGGCGGCAAGATTTACAAGAACCATAAATATTAGCATGAATAGGGAGTTGTGACTAAGGATATACAAAGAATATTAGGTATTGAATGGAAGTGCTTTACCTAATAATCAAATCTTTTAATTATTTTTATTCTTTGAGCAACAACATCTTCATTTAGTGTGTGTATACCAAAATAGTACTTTTTCACATATTTCTATTATCTCTCTAATAGAGATGAGATCTATATTCATTAGCGTCCTATCTCAATTAGAAAAATGATAAACAGATGATAAATGTAGTGTTAGGGATAAGGATTGTCTGCCCTCCACTTCTGGTGCCCTCTTGTGCCCTCCTGTTTTTGTCGTCACGGTTAAGCCACGTCAACATTTTATATTACTATTCATTTTTATCTTATTATATTTATAAAAAAACAATATAAAATGTTAACGTGACTTAACGGTAACTACACAAAACAAGAAGGCACGGAGAAGGCATCGGAAGTGGAGGGCAGACAATCCTTGTCCATTACTCACATATATACAGCAAGTAATTGAATGATGGAAGCACTGTGGCCATGGATATGGTACCTTTTTACTTTTGGTTTATCTATCAAATTCATTCAATAGAGTTGTTAATTTCTAGATGCAGCGAACAAAAACTTCATTTGTTGTATGAGATGGAATTTGAATTTGATCAAATACCTCATCAACATTTCACAACCGTAAGAGTCGTAACACTTTAAACATGCTCTCAGAGTCACTGTTAACCTTTATAAAATAAAATTTAGCTAAAATGATTTTTGAGATTGGCACAACTCTTTATTTTAATTTCTGACAATGAAAATCGATAAGTGATTCATGAGTTTGTCCATCGTACATCGTTTTAGTAATTCCGTTAAAAATCTATCAATATCCTTGTTAAATTGTCACATGAAAGACCACATAACCACCTTTTTAAAGGTATTTTTGGCAAACAAACCCTCTACTTAACTAGGATATTAACAGAATTTTTGAGGAATGATCAAAATTATTTATGATGGACAAACTCAAAGACCACTTCTATCGATTTTCATTGTCGATGACCAAAATAAAGAGTTATGTTAATCTCAATAACTATGTTGGCTAAAAGGCCATAAAAACACTATATAGCTAGAACGTCAAATGTTAAAGGATGAAAACGAAGTTCTATAACAAATAAATCTGCAAAAATAAAAATTTGAAGCCAAATTGCAACAGCCCGTCCCTAATTCTAAGCTTTATAAATTTTAAATTAGTGATTTTACGAAAATGCCTTTGAGGCAAAGATTTTGACTTTCGTTGACCATCGGTTAAAGAAACATAGGACTTATTCTTTTAGCGTATCCTCATAGTACTCATCACTACGAACGCATAGGCGAAAGCTATTTGCGAGTTCGGATTATAACGATATAGTTACGGATGCTTGAAATTAGTTATTTAAAGTTCAGTTAAATAAATTGAACTCCCACCTTGTAGGAAGACTGACCAATCAGATGATAGAGAAGCAGCCAATCGGGAAAGAAATAGAGGGGTCTCCTTCCCATCGACCTATGCACACCCACGACTAACCCGTTTGTGACCCGGTTTGATTCCAGGCAAATCATGCTATTTTTCTTGTTGAATCACCACCCTCAATCACCTACAAATCACACAGTGGCCTCCCATCCACCGTCTCAGCCCAAAAACAGAGAGTTTTAGTTCCAATTTCGTGAAGGCTGACGCATAGCTTGGTGGGTACTAGGCGGCGATCCACCCATTTATGAAACACTTACCTTCAATCACCACCACCAAAACACTTCTCTAGAGGTTAGAAACAAAGCCCAAACAGTTTTATGGGCGGTGGTATTGCGGATTGATCAAATTGAAGAACACCCAAATCTAGGGTTCTCGCGGGTTCTTGGTGATTTGAAGCTTTTTTCCGGCCAAATTGGACTTAGCCACATGTATGAAACTTTCTCTACTCATTGATATCTTCATTCCTGTAAAATTTGATTTTTTTTAGAAATAGTTGATTTTTCGGGCAAGTCGGGGCGGGCGATCGCCGTGTGCGGCATCACATGGGCCAAGGATCCCCCTGACCTTCCTAAGCTAAGTGTGATACCCCAATTCCATAGGTTAAGTCCGATTGATGAAATCTCATCGTTTGAACATAGTTTTGATAGAGACCGCTACTTGATCCTTATATTAATTGACGATCCGACCGTTAGATCGTCACCAAACTTTAATATAATATAGTATGTAATATTTGAGGATATTAGAAACATATGGATTGGGAATCCGACATACGGATCTTTTCGAATTGGATTTGTTAGTTCATAAAATAAAACGTTAACCGCCACTTGAATTTGCAATTAGCGGATATCCAACCGTTGGATCGTAATGAAACTTTAGTACGATGTTTTAGAAGAATAATGTGTATCTTTGGAATTTACGGATCAGAAATCTGTGATGTGGATCTTCCAGATCGAGTTACGTAGGGTTTGGACCCTACCGTCGATCTTTGATCGACGGTTGACTTTTGGTCAATGAGTCTCAAATCATTTTAGAACGTCTTTAGGGATGTGTTTTATGTAAGTTACGTGTTCTATCGATAAGAATTCTGAGACGTGACTGAATATTTGTTTTAGGTAACGATTGTTCGTGACGCTTCGATATTCGTGCTAAGAAGTTGTAGCGTAGACCTCAGGTGAATGGGTCTTTTTCCTTTTTATAGTGTGTGTGTGTGTGTGTGTGTGTGTGTGTGTGTGTGTGTAGTTTCCACAAATGCTTTTAATTGTGTGTGTGTGTGTGTGTAGTTTCCACAAATGCTTTTAATTGAGTTATGCATGTCATGCCATGATTAAATAATGTTATATTTAAAATGTTGCATTGTTAAGAAATCATGAAATGCCAAACGATCCTACGGTATGCGTAGGTAAGTTTAGGTGAGTTTACTTTGTGATTGGAATTGTTGCATCATATTAGCTTGCACATATTCATTTAGAACTTATCATGACTGCATCCCAGTATTAGTGATCCCGCTCGGGACTAGGGCCAGCCTTCACGTGACTGTTCACCTCCAGCACCGCATGCTCACCTTGGATCCAAGTCTGGTGCTAGCCTGTCGTACAGACCACAATAAGTGGTTCCGACTCGTAGGTGACCTGCAAATTATCGCACAGCCTTCACGTGATCGTAGCACTTGAGCGTAAATATTTATACCCAGCATGTCGTACAAGTCACACTAGGTAACTACGACTCGTGTGCTAGCCTAGATTGATGAGCTACAAGTCCAGTTGTACAGGTCACGTTTGGTGACTCCGACTGGCATACTATTTTATATTGGTTTCACACCTGGCTTACATTTATTATTGCTGAGATATTATGACATGACATACTTCAGTTTTCGCTGCTCTTGTGCATTGGTTTTTATACTTTCGTAGTATTATTATTTTCTAGAAACTATATAGGTTTTATAGCGATGGGTTATAACATTTTCAAAAGGTTTTTATTAAAACTTTATTTTCAGGCTCACTCACCCTTGTTTTTCGCTCCTCAAGGTTCTAGTAGCAGAGTTTTTGTACTGACGAGGATTATTGACAAATCTTGGTGTGGACGATTACCATCGATGATATAATTCTCACCCTATTTTACTGTATTGTACTTATACTTTGTCATCACGTGTGAATAAGGTCCATTTCCGCTCACAGCGCACTTTTATATTTAGGCACTTTTAGGTATAAATTTATTCACATTTTACACATCATTACACTTTATGGTTTCGTCACCTTCTAGGTGTCGGCCAACACAGCTTGATTCGGAGTTCTAGTGGACATTTCGGGTCGAGATGTGTCAAAGTCGTCTTTAAAAGAGATTTTAAAAAGCAACTAAATTTCCACAATTTTTATTTGTCATTTTGATGATAAGCTGTACTGCGTTGTACTGCATGTTTAAAGTGTCCAAACTGTACTTTAAAGGGGTAATATTGATATTGCACAAACTCTAGAGACTCAATTCTCAATCTGTGTATATATAACAGTGCTGCACCACCAATCTGGCTGCAACTCTCTAAATAACTATTTCTGACGTATTTCTTTATTTGTTGGCCTATTACGACACTAATATGTCTTTCACTTTGTAATTTTTACTGCAAATCGTGATATGTAGGTCAATTACACATAAGCCGACCATTTTGCGAAAAGAAGGGAGTCGTTGAAAACTCGATCGAGAGACGAACCGCTCACGCCTATCCAAAAGCATGTAAGTGCTTTATTTGCGTTGAAAACACTATTTAACATTACAGGAAATGTTGTTTTTCTTTTCTTTTTTTTTCCTTTGAGAATTAAAGCTTACATCAACGAACAGATACGATATTATATAAGAGATGTTCGGGTAATTTATCCTTCAGTTCGGACAATTGGTTGAGAAGATTGGGGACCAATTTGCCACAAATTGTTGTTTGAAGGGCACTTTAGTTTCCATCATTTCACTTCGGAAGTCGTTCCTCTAGTTAGGTGAAGCACGCAAGCGCCTTAATTCGTTCTGGTTAAATCCCCTTTATAGTATTTGGTGTATAGGATGATATTTTTCTTCAATAAGCATAAGGTGATTGGGTGAGCTTTAGTAATCAAACATAAACTTTTAGGTGTGAAATTCAAAATCATCCTATAAGTTAGGAATATATTATAATAGTGAAAAGAAAATATAACGTGACAAAAAGTAAATGTTTCTAGCTGACTATTAATGGTTAATGCATAGGAAAAAAAAAATTTAACGAAAAATCTACGGTATTATCCATTTTAACGAAAAATTATATTTTTACATTAAAAAGTCAATCATAGTACTATTCATTTTACCTTTTATTTTGTCCTTATCATTAAAACTTAAAGTTTTCAAACTTTTTTTCATTAGTTTTCTTAAAAAAAAAATTAAACAAAGTTAAATTAACGAACAAAATGTGATTTCTAATTCATATTTCATGGTGATGAAAATACCACATCATCATCATGTTTATTTTGTACACGAACATTGACTATTCAAAAGGAACAAAACCACCAAATTGAAGAATTACAACACATGATCGATCCAAGCATGATGATGATCATACGATTCTTGATGCCTGGGTTGACATAACTAACTAAGAAGCAAATTCAATCTTGATACCACCAATCTTGACAGCGCCGAACTTGGGCACCAAAGTCACCACCACGCTGTCATCGTCCTCCGCCTCAATTTCCTCCAACAAATCTGTCAACCCTAACCTCAAAATAGTGTTCATCTTCTTCTTGTGCTTGTGGCTGTGCGGCACACTTACAAAGCTTCCGGCAAACTCCGTCTTGTCAGGCCCACTCGGCAAGTCATCGACGTCATTCACATACACATCAAACTTCACAGCCACGTCCCTGTCAAACTCGATTCCCTCAATCACCAATATCTCCTCCTCATCCTCCTTGGCCTTCTTGCTCCTCTTCTTCTGCTTCGGTCTCTTCACCACCGTGCTTATCTTCGACCCCAGACTTATCGGGAACTCAGTGCCTGCCACCACCTTGCTGGACGACGCAACAGCTGCGTGTGCAACTCCCAGCTTCTTCGCTACTTTGCTCAATGCAACTTTCGCCCTTCGCGGTGTTGGCTTGGAGCTGAGCCAAGGAATGTCCACATCTTGGTATACATACCCAAGATTTTTGGTCTCCAAGCAGTCCCTGACCTTGACTCGGACTAACTCTGCGTTCTCGTTGTAAAACAAGAATCCGGAGTCCAACCAGTCCGAGTCAGTAAGATCAGTTCTCTTACCTCCAAGAGTTTTCCAAATACTCCACATTCGATCGACATTCGAATGGTGTGCAAAAAATATGGGGTCCCGACCAGCGGAGTAAAAATTCCCCATGTCCTCAAAGTTGGGCTGGGTGTTGTCACCGGTCCATAAATGAACCGGCGCGTGTGGTGTCCCCTCGATGGAGCCGCCACCAGGGTCAGGCTCGTCCCCTGCCCTGTACGGGTTCCCAAAGAACAACTTAGCATTCTTGGAATTGGACACCATTTGCCTGTACATGATTTTGAGATTGGCGTTGATTGTGGTTTCCTTTGACACATTGTCCTCGGTCCCGTTGTAATCGAGATCGACCAGAGTCGGGGGCTGATGATTGGCAGATCGGAGCTTGTCGTAGAGAGGGGACTTTGGATCAGCGTAAATCGCGGGCAGTGGCATGCCGGCTGGCGAGTCCCAGTTCCAGAACGGCAAAGCGAATGTCGGGTCGTTAATGAGTTTGCCTAGGATCTTCTCGAAAAAGTACAAGTAGTAACGGTGGAACGGGAAGAAGAGCCATGAGTTGTGGATTTGGAGCTCGAGTTCTGGGAACCCGACTTGGTCATAGGCGCCGTCGCAATAAGCGCAATGCACGGCTGCCTGTTGCTTGAAGCTACGTGGGTCGTCGTCGGGTAGGGCCTTCATGAGCTCCATCGCTTTGTAGTATTTGTCCCTGTAGGCTTGGTCAACGGCGTGAGCCGGTGGCCTGATGCGGAGTTTGGCGGGGGCAGGCAGCTTAAAGTCAATGATTTTTGTGGAAGGCGGCGGGCAGCAGTTGGTGGGCACTGCACCCTGTGGCAAGTCTGCAGGACCACATTTAGATACGTCTGGTGGGGCTATAGGCTTGGCAAAAGCGAACGGGTCTGTGCCCATACCCGCCACGCCGTATAGACCTCCAAGACCAAGAAGCACATTTCTCCTGTCTAGTTTGGACTGTGCTTGATCATTTTGGTCATTGTTTGTGGCTTTGCATGAGACCTTACGTGCAAAGGAACGCTTGGGCTTTGTGAGTAGGGAAACTTGGGAGTTGTTTTGAGAGAAGGGGGAGAGAGGTTTTGTGGCGGGGTTGGGAACGGTGGGGGTGGTGACTACCGGAGGTGAGAGAGACGTCATGGCTTAGCTCTCTGGTTTTGTTGGGTACATTGATAAAGATCAGGGAGGTTGCTTTTATAAAGGATTTAGGTTTTACTTTTATGACCAATAACCATGTAGATACCCCGCAGGTGTCGAAATTTAAAAAGAAAAAAAGGACCCCCCAATATCTTGCACCACGTGCGGGGTTAAGAGAAAGGGAACTCAAAGAGAACCTTCCCTCCCTGGTAAATATTTCATGTTAATCTTCTTTTCTAGGTGTTCACTTTCAGAACGAAGGAGAAAATCTTTGCTTAACACACAATTGTAATACAATAGCCTAATAGGATAGATTTTTCATACAATATCTAATGGTACTTTCTCAATGTAGATATCAACGAATACACTATAAAATGGTACTATCTTGAATACAATATATTTTAGGTTACATCGAGTAGGTAGCCGTAGCACTATTCAAATTCACTAGCTAATTATTATTTATAAAACTTCATTTTAATCCTTGACAAATATAATTTTTTGATTAAAACCATGAGTAAGATCAAAATCTAATTTTAGTCCCTTGATACATTAATAACCTCATTTATTAATTATATTTTGATTTTTTAATTATTTATCTTTTTTTTTCTAATTTTTAATGTATTAATTTTATTTCATTATAATTTTTATTTTTATTTCATTCATCGTAATATATTTTGTTGTGAACATTTAGATAAACTAATTTTTGTTATACAATATATTTTGATGTACTTTATCTTCTTCATTTAGGTATATTAAATTCATTATAATACACTTCGATGCATACATTTAGGTACACACATTTCGGTACATACATTTCGATACAAACATTTAGGTGCATTAATTCAATATAATACATTTTCGGTACTAATATTTCAGTACATACATTTTGGTACATACATTTAGGTACATTAATACATTTCGGTGCATATATTTAGGTTCATACATTTTGGTACTAACATTTAAATATATTAGTTCAATATAATATATTCCGGTACTAACATTTAGGTACATTAATTGAGTCTTTCTAGTTTGAAGAATGTTAAATAAAATTAATAAATTAAAAAACTCTTTTTTGGTCAAAAAATAAATTAAAATTTGTGTATTAATAAATTTAAATATTTAATGGGAGACATTAAATAAAATTCACATTAATTATTTTGAATTAAGGGCACATTAGGGACTAAAATTAATATTTAATCTAACATCAAGTTTTTTTTTAATTTTAATCTTTTTGAGGGATTAAAGTTCAAAAACCTCATTATTTAGGGATGTGATATCCACATACCCCTTTTTACTTATTCCACACCTTTTTGGTTTTCGACCGTCAGATCGGATGAATTGAAGAAGATCAACGGACAGAAATTAACAAGTGGTGTGTGGATAGCACATCCCATTATTTATAGATAGTGTTTTACTACAGTAGTAGAAAACAATTATGTCTATGTACTCACCGATCATTCTTTTCCTTAACAACTAACAACTTAACTCACTAACGATATCATTAATGAAGTTACTATTTGAGTCCTCCAGTATATATCATCTTGTTATTGCTTCGCAAAGGATTAAGACAAGTCTACAACGGGGAGCTTTGATTATCTTGCAAAGTGGATTGCATAATCCCTTTATTCTTCATGGTATCTTTGTCAACCCAACGTTTTCTCAACGTTTTCTTAGTTTAGTGTTGGGTTGCTAGCCTCTTTACGCAAAAGCTAGATATGCGAAGCGATCTAGCTAGTAACGTGAGTAGAATTTTTCTTTGGGCCAACAGAAACGCGTTTAATTTGTACACGGTATTTATCCCAAGTCAAATTTGGTTTTTGCGATATGAAGGTGACATTTTGGATATGTGACAGATCTCGGTCACGGTTTGCTGTTATTAATATTTTTTTTTAAATTGTACGTTACCGATTTCTGGAAATTTTTAAATGTGTTAGTGGTGGAGAGGTTAAATCTACCAAATCCACAAGGCAATTGGCCAGATAAGAAATAACTAACATGCCTGCCAGAAGGAAAATGATTGTTTGATTGATTTCATGAATTGTTATAATAGCAATAGTTCTAGTTGATTTACGTATGTAGCGCACATGGCCACCTCACTACCTTTGGGGTGTGTTTGGTACGTGGGACGGAACGGGACGAGGCGTTCCGTCCCGCGTTTGGTGCGTCAAAAATGGGTGGAACGGGCTGTTCCACGGGATAGATTTTGGGTGTTTTTGCGTTCCACCTCCCCCCCGTGGAACGGGTTTGTTCTACGTCTGTGGAACACAATGTTTTACCATTTTAAGACAAATATACTCCATGTCTTTTTTAAAAATTACACCTTCGTTCCGTCCCGTCCCGTTCCGTCTGCGTACCAAACGCTCCCTTGACTTCGTTGAAGAAAATGGTTTGCCTAAAATCTCATCGATGATCAGCTATTTTATATGTACATTTTGACAATAATTTAATATATAAGTTGCATAAAAACAAGGCGGATAAAATGTCTAACTACTAATATTATGTCAATCGTCGTTGTTTAATTTTCTTTTGTGGTGCTTAAATACTTTACGTAACTATTTTGATAGTGAGCTACAAGTCTCGTCAAAAAAAGAAAATTGATGTAGGAGTTGGTAGATAGGAGACTAGTCTATGATGATGATGATGAAGACAAAAGATAATGAAGTGTCAACTGTCAAGGTACTTAATTAAATAAAGGCCATCAAATTGAGATTATTTATGGGTTACATTAATTTAATCAATTCCAACATATGGGCAAAAGATTTGAATGAGAAGGGAAAGCATCATTTTCATCAAATCCATCGTGACGTACAATCAGGATCTTTGATATTTGATCTAACGATTATAAGTAAGGATCTATTTTAAAAATTATAATAATTTTAATCGTTAAATCAAATTTTAAAAGTCCGAATTGTATGCTTTTGATGGACTCGGTAAAATTGATTCAAAGATAATCCTTTTCAAAATCCGAAGAGGATAACCTTGTTTAAGAGAAATTGTATCACATGTGGGACGACATTGAGCATGCTCTTTGAGGACTTTATGCTTTTGGGTTCTCTCCCCCACCTTCTCCTCTTGTTGGTTCCCCAAATGTTTTGGAATATTAACATGGGCCAAATTATTCAAGTATTATTCATCTAACTCGTTTGCATAAAAAAAAAATTATCCTCGAGAAATTAAAAAATTCAAATATAAATGTAATAGATCTGAAAGTAGATTATTTTATGCATATAGAGCTTTATAGATCATGCACCCACTTGTCACAACGACTTCTTTATAAGCAGCAGGATGAAGAAACTCGTGGCCCTTTATTAAATAACGAGGTGTACAAGTAGTGGATTGGTCCTGAATCCTGATGCATGAAATTTATTAGATTAATTTGTTGAGAGTATTAATTTTACATAAAATAAATAAATTTGTATATGCTTATAAGTAAATAAATTGTTATTGGTATTTTAAAATTTTCATTTTACAGTTCAAATTTTTTATATTTAAAAAGAAAAATACACTTGTAAGACATGTAAAATGAGAATTTGAGAGTGTTAATAACAAGTCACCAACCCCATGCGGTGGGGCAGCTCCGCAACAAGAATAACAGCATGAAGCTCTGCATAGAAGTATGATGTCCAAACTCTGAGAAAAACCGCTAAGAAAATAACCCGTAAAATCACGTAAGACCCCATCATAAACTGCAGGACCCGAATTACACTTAGCAAGAGCACCTATATTCCCTTTAACACAATTATACAAAGGAGGATGCTGAAGAATGAGACCAATAGGAGGAGCATTACATAACTTAGTCAGAATCTCAAGAGAGACTAATGACATGTTTACGTAAGGGTAATCGGAATAAAGAAAGGGAATTGAATTCCGATTACGGAGTATTTCGGTGTTTACTAAATATTAAGGAATCAAAACAGTGGTGGAGCCCACACGAAACAAGGAATCCAATTCCTGAAATTGGAGGAACCGGATTCCCTAGTTTTGTGAGGTATTTGAATTCCCTAAGGGCAAGGGAATCAGGAATGCATATTTTATTCCAATTATGCCCTCACTTGTTTCTTATTATCCCAACATTGCCCTTCATTTGACACTCATTATGTCATTTTTAATAAATAAATAAAACCTATTTATATTTTTTTATATAGATAATTTTATTATATAAATTTAATTAAGAATTTAATTTAATTAATTAGTATGAAAATAATTTATTTATGTAAGGGCAATTTAGTCATCAACTTAGTTTTCATTCCGATTGAAGTGAATTAGTAAACAACTTATATAGACTCAATATCATTTTTGCCATCTTTTAATAAATAAATAAAACCTATTTATACATGCTTATATAGATGAATTTTATTATATAAATTTAATTAAGAATTTAATTAAATTATTAGTATGAAAATAATTTATTTATGTAAGGGCAATATAGTAATCAACCTAGTTTTCATTCCGATTGAAATGAATTAGTAAACAACTTATATGGACTCAACATCATTCCTACTCCGATTCCTGACAGTTTTAGTAAACAACTTCAACAGGAATCTGATTTTGATTCCACCTCATTTCAATTCCTCCTCAATCCAATTCTCCCTCAATCCAATTCCTCTCAATTTGATTACGGATTAGTAAACGCGCCATAAAATCTTCGCGAATATGGAAAGCTCCAGACCGCCTGATCCATTTACTATAGGTTAGAGTTGTAATATTACTTGTAATATATATATATATCTCTCTCTCTCTCTCTAATAGATAAATATTCGTAGTTTCACACAAGATCTGGTCAAAAGAAAAGAGCAAGGTCAAGGTGGCTGGATTTACACGCATAATCGGCTGTGGTTCTCGTAGAAACCAGTTTTTCAGCTTTTTGAATAATAAAAAGCAGATGAATTGTCTGCCCACCTTCTTCATACCCCTTTTCATATTCTCCTGTATGCTTACGGTTAAATTACGTCAATATTTATTTTTTATCTTATTATTTTTATAAAAAAATTAAAATAAAACATTATCGTGGTTTAATCATGACCGCATAAAATAGGAGGATACAAGGAGGGTATGGAAAGGGGAGGGCACACAATCCATCTCCTAATAAAAATTGGATTTAGCCACGAATTGTCCTGGTGGGATGAATCCGACGTGATCTCTGTAGTTGCTTTCCCCAGTCAAACTTCAACGTGCTTATTAATTGGTATTGGTCCAAAATCCCAAAAGCTAATTAATTAGGAAACCGGCCAGAAAGTTGAATTTGAATCCTCTTCTGAGCATAAGGTGAGGATGACCAAGAAATGTGGACCGTTGGTTGAAAATTCAACGATTATAATTATTATAATTTTAAAGAGATTCCTCTATTTGTAATCGTTAAATTTTTATCTAATGATTTACACTTCTTGATCGAGAGAATCCTCATCTTGAGCTTAGGAGAGGATCCAAATCCCAGAAAGTTAGGCTCGTAGTGTTGGAATTTCGCTTCTCAATGTTTGAAGTTAAACTTTTATTTATTTGTTTATTGGTTATTATTTATTTGGTTGGGAAAGTCCAAATAACACAGAGAAAATTTGGATATCGTCTTTATCGTCTGTTCTTCCATGAAAGTGTGTTACATCGCATGTTCATACGAGGAATAATGATTTTTTTTTATCACAAAGATAATTTCTATTACATTAAAAATTAGTACAAGGCTCAAAAGAACTAGATAAAATGACCAAGCAAAATGATAACGGCAACCTAAAAAACAATGAGAGGTCCTCATCAGTTTAGGTCCAAAGGTTACAAAAAACCAACAATAAAAATTCTACTCTCGAGAAGAATTAATTTGAGGATAATTATTGCGTTTCCTACGTGAGGGAATATACAAAGTGACTGTGTGAGTAACTAACATATTTATGTTGAAATTGTTTATTTTTTTTTATATATTTTGATGACTAAAGGATTTCCAATTCGAATAACTTTTTTATAGGAAGATATCCACATGAAGTTTTAAAAATTAAACAACTTTAAATATAAATTTATATGATAAAGATACATTATTAGATAATGGTAAAATATGTGCATTCCATCGTAAAGGGAACACAAGTATTATTATTAATTATATATATCACCCTCATTAGTCTTTGTCTCGTAAAAGAATACTATTTGTTGAGGAGAAAACATTGCCTGTTGATGTGAAGCGGAACCGACGTTGCAAAGATGAGTTGAGCTGAAGCCTAATTTCTTAATTAAAATGTTGTAAACTCCCTATGCGGTCATGATTCGAAACTTTTTTTTTTTAAATTGTTGTAATAATTTCGAATTTCCTCACTATTTTTAATAATAATAATTTTATTTAAAGAAAAAATTGCTGTAAAAGAGCTCAATTTGCTAGAACTGATAAGCAAATGAAATTGATTAAAAATATAAAAGAAAAAAAAACAAAGACTACTATTGAAATCTATTGGGTTGCTTGACAATACTAAAAAAAAAAACACAACTTGTTGGAAATAAAATATAGAGAAAAGAGAATAAGAGATTGGGATGAAAAAATTAGTCTTCCATTATCATTAGCCATCTTTACATAGGGCAACAAATACATGAGTTATCATCCAAAGGTACCCCAATAGCGTTTCTAAATTATGTATAAGGATATCTACATTTTGTTCCACGACACTCCCCCTTGGATGTTCGTGTCTCAATGATAAGTTATGTTTGTAGTTAATGATAGTTGCCTTGATAAAATCTTGCTTGAAAAATCCAATGGGACAAAACCAAAGCGAAGGAGAAAAACCGAGCACAGTTAAGAAAACATTGATAAGGTGTTTATTTTAAATGCATTTAAATATTAAATACATGATTGACCTATTCATAATTAACATAAATATTGTTGATATATTGTCAATATTGTAACTTTTTATCGATTTTATACAAAATCACCATTTTTCTTTTAAGTTTCCAACCAATTATATCATTACAGTTAGAAATATAGGACTATGTTTCCTAAGCATTGATTAGAGCTTCTGTCTATGGTAGTTGTTATTGATGTTAGCTTTTAATTTGGTTCTACATGATTGACTTATTCATAATTAACATAAAAATTATTGATATATTGTCAATATTATAACTTTTTATTGATTTTATACGACATCACCATTTTTCTTTTAAGTTTCCAACCAATTATATCATTACACCTGAAGATACATTAATGTTTCCAAAGCATTGATAAGAGCTTCTGTCTCTGGTAGTTGTTATTGATGTTAGCTTTTAATTTGGTTCTACCAATCAATCCAGGATACAGTGCTAAAGGTACTTGATACTTTGTACCGTGATCGAGACTAAGCAAGGTTCTCCGTACTGGAACTTAATAGCAGCCCACAAGCCACAAGGCCTTCGTTTCGGATTTTAGTTGCATTCTTGCAAACCCTAAATTTTACCGACACTTTTTGAGTGAAACCCAAAGAAAAAGAGTAAGCAATTTGTAGTTTTTATTCGATTTTTGTGATTTTGTTAGTTATTTGCATTTCAGTTAAATGAATGTAATTATTACTGTGATTTGTGGAGAAAGATAGTTGTTTGATTAAGTATGTGCTTGTGTTGTTCTTGGTGTTTCCAGATTTAAAATAAAATAAAATTCAAGTATAAATAAAAAAACAAAACCGAACCGAACCTAAAGAGAATCGAAAAAAATCGAATCACAAAAAATTAAGAGAAAAATTGAACTGAACTGGACATTAACTTGTGACCAATTAACCAACTAACAAAATCACTTGTTACAAATAACATCTTGTTGTTGCATCAAAATACATAAATGTTAACTAATCTAACTAACATTGATTGAACTAGGTAAAATGAAATGGTTGATCAATTGAAAAATGAAATTATTTAGGAATAACTATTGAATGCTAAGATTACGTATTGAATTCCTAGTAGTAGACTCATAATGAAAAAGTGTGTGTGATTGTTTCAGAAGAAATGAAACAAAAAATGTGGTAAAACTATGACAGTTATTGTCTAATGCTAGATGCAAAGGCACATAATAGATCAATATGAATATCAAGAGTTGCCCCATAATGAAATCGGTTGTTGCTAATACTTTCTTCTCGATTCCTTCTTTTACTTCTTCCATAACCCGAGCTCGGAGAAGGAACAGATAAGAGGGCCCTATGGAGAATGTGTTCAAAAATTCAAAAAGAGTCTAACCATAACGAACAAATTGATTATCTTCATGCATAAGGATACTAAATTACATAGTATAAAATTTTCATCACAAACCTCCATTTTTTTTCTTTTCTATTGTGATTTATAAATAATTATATGTTGATTTTTTAATTTTTCATATTATTGTTTGATTTTCAGTTTTCTCAGTTTTGACAAAAAATTAAAATACTTGAAACTGAACCCGCTTATCACAAATACTTGATGAAAAAAATGAGGCAAAGAGTCAAGTAATCTAGAACCTCTCTTGTGTTTATGAAGAAGAAAAACGTGGGAGTAGGATTCTCACTCCTTCTAATCTATCTCTCATTCCATCTCCTCTTATTTAAACTGTTGCGATTACGACACGTCTACATCTTGTTTTGAATTTTTTATATAGAGAATAAGACAAATAAAAAATAAGAAAGTATGAGAGGAGGGGATGGAAGAGAATGGTTATAGGAGGGGAGAGAATCCAACTCCAAAAATGTGGTATATAAATAGATATAGACAGACTGATTGACGGTATGTTTCACATTGAATGGTCTCTTCAATCAGGTGATGATCGTGCTGATAATTTAAAAGTTGTAGTCCTTTTTTATGTTTAGGACTAGGATTCTCTCCCCTCTTCTTTTGATCCCCTTCCATTCTCTTTTTATTCAATAGTTATCCCTGAATATATTAAGGAATAAGGAGTAGGATTCTCTTCCCTCTCTTTTTCCCTCCCTTCAAACATAAAACTTAGTAAAATGAAATGTTTGAAGGAGATGAAAGTTTGATGTCCCGGGACTTTCCAGGAGTTTTGAGTATTTATTTCAGTATTTATTTCACAGTGTGATGTCCCAATATGGGTGCCGCAAATCAATGTCATCATTGTTGTCCAACTTCTTCCGGTTTTCCCTCGCGACCTCGACAAGGTGCCCTTCCTGTTCTTGGAGCAGTGCCTTCATTTTGCTTTCAAGAGCACATATTTCGTTTCGTTTGTCAAATTTTATATTAGTGTGTGATATGGAACTTGAGTAGATCCCAACAATCTAATTATATGTAGCTGCGTGGATTAATATTAAAAAACAAAAACAAAAGATCATCATCTTCATCTCCCCAAAACAATGCGAGGGACTTTTACTCGTAACTCTTCTCTTTTCCGATTCACCAAATCCAAGGAGTAGAAAGTACTACCGTCACCAAAACAATGCCTCGGATCGCTACAATATTGATGTGTATCTACAAAAGCTCAATGTAATGGTTTAGAAACAACATTAATTATTTTTTAATTGAGTGATCGTTGAATAAAATGTGACTATTTCAGATATTATTTATGATAAAAATACTAAAAATAATGAGAAGGTTAGTCTGAATATGTAAATTAACCAATAGTTTTGATACAAATTGACGGACAACAAAAGTTTGGATACAATTAGAGTGATTACTTCAATATTACTGCAAAAGCTAAAAAGAGAGAAAAAAAACAAAGTCGACAAAGAGCACCTCCAGCGGAAGCCGAATTGCCCTTGCAATTGGAACCCCTGCCTTTGGACCGAATTTTGGTGCTCCAGTGGTGGAAAAAATGGCGAATGGGTGAAAAGCAGGATCTCTATGTGCTGCCTTGCCAATTGTTGCACGGGCCTGCGCCCTTTGACTCAACAAGAGGGAGAGGGAGGGCCCCATCCACGTGACAGCCCAGCCTCCTTCAGCACAGCCCAACGTCTTTCAAGCTGTTGGATTTCCATAGGTTTTTCATCTAAACCGTTATATTTTCAATGTTAACAAAAATTGAGAATACCAACAAATTATCAAAAAAATTCTAAAAAAATACAAATGTATTGCAGTCCTATTAGAATAGGAATATGATTGTGTAAATCCTAACATATCTAGGATATCCTATAGGATTCTACCATATCTCTTAGACTATATATTTTCCTATTAGAGTTGTAATCCTAAAAGGGTAATGAATTAACTTTCCCTACTAATATAAATAAAGGTACAATGGGGTAGAATAGAATACACCTCACAATTACACATCTCTCTCTTCTCTCTCTATGCCGCATATTCCCTCTCTCTGCCTCCTTAATTGTTCAGTAAATTATGCCTACAACAAAATATTTATTAACAACACACTTAAATTAGACACAATTAAGAAACTTAACAAGTTCAACCATCCTCTTCATTTGAGACACACCCCGACCCCGGGACGTCCACTTGGACTCCAAATCGAGTTGTGCTGGCCGACACCTGGAGGGTGACGAAACCATAAAGTATGATGATGTGGAAAAATGTGAATAAATTTAAACCTAAGAGTGCTTAAATACCACAATGAGCTGGTAAGCGGAAATAAATCCACTTCACACGTGACGTTACAGCATAAGCAAGTACAGTAGAGTGAATTAAGAATCGTACTCTCGAAATAATCTCCAATACTAAGAATCGCCACGAATCTTCGACGATAAGAAAGCTCAGCTAATAAAACCTGGAGGGTGCAAACAAAACAAGAGTGAGTGGCCCTAGAAATAAAATTTTAACAGAAACCATATAAAACATTATAATCCCTCGCTATAACACCTGCATAGTTTCCAGAAAGATCATAAATATACCACAACACAGCATCTCATCAGTAATATCAATAATCATGTGATTAATAACCCATACTAGCATGCAAGTCGAAGTCACCTATCGTAACATGTACAACTTACCCATATATCATCACATATGCTAGCTCATCACATATAAAATTTTAACAGAAACCATATAAAACATTATAACCTCTCGCTACAACACCTGCATAGTTTCCAGAAAAATCATAAATATACCACAACACAGCATCTCATCAGTAATATCAATAATCATGTGATTAATAACCCATACTAGCACGCAAGTCGGAGTCACCTATCGTAACATGTACAACTTACCCATATCTCATCACATATGCTAGCTCATCATATATGCTAACTCATCACATATCTTATCACATATGCTAGCTCATCACATGTTTCATCACTTATGCTAGCTCATCACATATCTCATCACATATGCTAGCTCATCACATATTTCATCACTTATGCTAGCTCATCACATATCTCATCACATATCTCATTACATATGCTAGTTCATCACATATCTCATCACATATACTAGTTCATCACTTATCTCATTACATATGCTGGATCATCACATATTTAATCACATATGCTAGCTCATAAGTCGGAGTCACATCTAATGACATGTACGACTTATTCATAGCTCAATAAGTATATATGCATACGAGTTGGAACCACCTAAAGTGGTCTACACAGGACTGGGTGTAAATAAATACGCTCAAGTGCTACGATCACGTGAAGATTATGCGAATAATTGCGGGTTATCTACGAGTCAGAACCACCTATAGTGGTCTCTACGACAGGACTGTGCACCTACCTTGGATCCAAGGTGAGCATAAGGTGCGGGATGTGAACATTACGTGAAGGACTGTGCCCTGGCCACCGACGGGAGTACTAACATCGGGGTGTAGGTTTATGAGCTCTAATTGTATCTGTTGTAACATATACAATTCATGGGCAACCTGTATGACAGTGTCGGAGTTGCCTATCATTGCTACCTAACCATACATGTAGTCATACCATAACCCCATCATTTCAACTAATACCATAAACTCACCTGAACTTACCTGGGCGTCCTGCGTTCACCTTTGCACTTCAAAGCGTTCATAATAATTGTGTGCAGGTAATATACATATAGATAAACCATGATGAAATCTGATACTCAAACACGTTATAGCATTTCCAATTATATATATATATATATATATATAATGTGGCATAAAAATGCAGAAGCTGTAACGCCCTACTCCTGAATTATTCATTTTCAGGGATAATTATAGGTGACAAGCCCAACTAGACACTAGTTTAATTAATTATCATTACTTACGTTTCCTTACTTCAAATTCTTGATTCTTTACACATTGATTTATGACCAACATTTAATCACCAATTCATAAGGTTAAATCTCACCTTTTTACCAAATTCCTTCACGTTGCCCAGTTCCCCAAACAAGGCTTTGTCTCAATTGTTGAATCTCAATTATTGTATGACTGCATCTAACGTCTTGTTAGACTGCCTACGTACCCTAAACAGGGATCAAGCCATTCATGGTTCGCATAAGTACTTCAAAGTATTCATAGTAGTTATATGCAATAATCAATTTATAAACGTTTGTGGAATTGTCAATCATATATATATATATATGATAAGAAGGAAAAGATTCACTTACCTGGAGTCTGTGCTACAACTGCATAGCACAACCATCGAAGCGTTCCTAACGATCGGCGCCTAGGACAATTATCAAACCACATCTCATAATTCTTATCAATATATCATGTAATTTACGTAAAACACATCCCTAAAAACGTTTTAGAGTGATTTAAGCCCCATTGACCAAAAGTCGATCGTCAGTCAAGGATCGATGGTAGGGTCCACAACCCTACTAATTCAATCCGGAAGATTCACTCCTCGGATTTCTGATCAGTAACTTCCAAAAATCCACATTATGCTTCTAAAACATCATCCTAAAATTTCATTATAATCCAACGGTTGGATATTCACTAATAGTCAAAACAAAGTGGCGGTTAACGTTTATTCTTCAAACTTCCAATTCCATTAAGGGAAGATCCGTATCTCGGATTTCCTATCCGTCAGTCCCTATGATTCTCAATTATATACTATAACATATTAAAGTTTGGTGACGATCACACGGTCGGATCGTCGTTTCATATTTTAACCAATTAACGCACCTTAATCAAACTAGGTTCACATAATCAAGTCATAACATATAGTCATCAAATCTAAAATCAAGATATCAATTTAACGTAAAATGACATTGGCGGCTCACTGGCCATGCGCTGCTGCCGGTGGCAGTCCACCGCCTGACTCGCCGGAAAATCCAATTATTTAAAAAAATTCTCAAAATTCAAATAAATAAAGATCTCAACAAGTAGAGCAACTTTCATACTTGTGACTAAGGCCAATTTGGTAGAGAAACGCCTCAAATCACCATGAACCATACAGAACCCTTGAATTTGGGTGTGCTCAATTCGACCTTAAATGAACTTCGACGCCCCAAAACTTGTTTGGGCTTTATTCCAGACCTCAAGAGGATGCTGTAGGTGGTGGTAATTGGTGAAAATCGTTTCAATAATGGGAGAATCAACGACAAGGGTTTCCCGCACCCACTGGTGCGGTTTTCATACTTTCATGGCTAAATTTCTACAATTTTGGGTTGTAATGGTAGAAGGAAGGTCGTGGAACATTTTCCAGGGGGTTAGATAACATGGTTCGCCGGAAAACTGACGAAAAACCATCAGAAAAGATGAAAAGGATTGGGTCGGGTCGGAAAGTGGAACCGGGTCGAAGGGATCCCCCGCTCCCCTCTTCTTTCCTTTTTCCTCCTTTCGTTTGTTTCTGATTGGGCCATCCTAACTCTCTCCTCTCCCTATTAGTCACACACTTCCTCGCATTTTTCTTTTATCTTCTTTCCTTTACACCTCCACCATCCATTCCTCATTTTGTGGCACTCCAGATTTTCCCCTCAACAAAATCTGAAATTAATTAATTTACTAAAATGTCATTAACTTTAAATGTTAATAACTCTTTCGTATAACTCCAAATCACTTGCCGTTTGCGCCCACGCATCTGTAGTGACGAGTAAAACGAGAATACGCCAAGAAGATGAGTCTCACATGACACGACGTGGTAGTCAACACTAGTCAACACTTTGCCTCGAAAGGCATCTTCATAAACTCACGTGTTAAGATTATAAAATCGTCATTTTTAGGGACGTGTTGTTACAATTTGACTTTATTTTAATTAATTATGCTTGTAATACTAAGCTATCCTCTTCATTTGCCTTTATTTTAATTAATTATGCTTGTAATACTAAGCTATGTTATATGCTAAAACGCTGGGTATCCCAACTTCGTAGAACTTGACAAATTAGCCATCACTGTATATAACAGGGGTTCAATGGTAAAAACAATATCATTTTGAAAATTTTCAAACAAAGCACCCAATACTTGATCACTTTTTTACAATTTCAATAACTAAATATTAAATCAGTTTTTTTTTTTTAATTTGATAAAACTAAATCTAAGTTTTTTATTTATTTTTAATTTTGATAAAACTAAAACTAATGTATTATACAAAAAAAATATTAATATGTATAAAATGATAAATAAAAAAGGCCAAGTAAGGGGCTAGTAAATTAAAATAAGAGCATCGATTAAAAAACCATGATTTTTTTTGGGCAAATAAGAACTTTGCTTCTTGAGCAGTAGCATGTGCTCTTGGGACCAGTCCATTTATACAAATTACAACTGGTAAGGGTAGGTACCAGTCCATTTATACAAATTACAGTCTATTTTTACAAATTACAACCGGTAATGTTAGGTACCAGTCCATTTATACAAATTACAGCTGGTAATGTTAGGTACCAGTCCATTTATACAAATTACAATTGGTAATGTTAGGTGAATCAAATTTACAAATCAAATAATGTGTCATACATAGAAAATAAACACATTAATTAATATTTAAATAATAATTCAATTATCAGCAATCATATTATTTGATGTAAAAATTCAATTTACCTAGCATTAACCAATTGCAATATATGGTCAATAGTGATTTGTTTGAATAAAGATAACTTGCACCCAATCCTAATCCAATGGAATAATGACCACACGCATGCAATCCTAATCCAATGGAAGTAGCTATTGATTTGTTGGAATAATGACCACATGATTGCGACAACTATTGATTTGACGGGAAAATGACCACATGCATGGAATCCTATGTAGTAGTTTGGCCGTAGTAGCCATCTTCATACCATCATTGTCTCATGCCAGCTGTTGCAATATTATCTCATTGGAAACTTTAACGAAAAGTTCCTGATAAAAGTTCTCGATAATATTCACTTTAACGAAAAACTATATTTTTACATTAAAAAGTCAATTTTGGTACTATTCACTTTACCCTTTATTTTATCTTTATCATTAAAACTCAAAGTTTTCAAGTCATTTTTATTAGTTTTCCTTTTAATATTTTTATCTTGACACTATTTATTTGGCTGATCCCATCTTGAAGTCTTTCTTCTCCTATTCTAGTTACAAAATTGATACTCTTATTATATATTTGTTTAATTATTTATGCATTGATGGTCCTTATCTTTATTAAAAAGATAATACAATAGATGTTAAATGTAATATTACTCTACAGATTATACCATCAAAATAGCGGTAGTCAACCACACAACTTCCCTACACCCTTGGACTTTTCTTGCTCTTTCGTTATGCAAAAGATAATTCCACAATATTATCATGGTAATTCGACCAAGATAAACATTTAAATTTTCCTTATTTGATCCACATCATTATATTTGATCCCACGGTCTAGAATTTTTCTCATGCAATGGCATCGATTGCATGGACCAGTTATCTAATCTTGGGTTCAAACACTAGCGCAGATGAAAGGGGTGTGGATTGGAGAATTGTAGCCGTACCAGATTAATACCCAAATCTAACCTTGTCACAATTTCTTGCCCCTATGGTTTTACCATCTTCCTTGGGAACCATATAGAGAAGTTGGAGACGGGGAGTTCGAGCAATAGACAACGGCGAGAGAGAGAGGGACCACGATATAGAGCGAGAGAAAATAGAGAGCGCAGCATTGGGAGAAATTAGGGTTGAAGTCCGGTTTTCCCTTTTCTGTTTCCCCAAGGCTTATCGAAGAAGAAAGCTACGATTGTTCGTGCTGCTATTCTCTTAGGAATTTCATTTTTTTGGTTGGATTGGGAATTTCCTTAAAAAGGAAGGAAAAAACAAACAAACCAGAATTAGTGTATCACTGACTTTATAATTAAGAACAAACCTGAAGTTATTTTATTCAGATTGTTGTGCTATGTTTGTACTATTTGCACATAATAAAGAATTTAATAGTAAAGAAGAAAGCCAAGACGGTTCCGTCAAATTCAGCTTTGACGGAATTCCACAAAATTAATTGGTAATATATGGAGTAGTACAACTTACTTATAAACTGTGGAATTTATTCTCAACATGCTCCCTCACGTGTGATGAATTTTCAAGCCTAACACGTGAACAACAAAACGGGGTGACGTGCAGTACGTGTGGATGTTTGACTTCACACGTGGGACAACCTGCTCTGATAGCATGAAGAAAGTTAAGATTTCACCATAAAACCAATTGGCAATAAGGTAATTTTATTTAGACCCAACAATACTATTTCTACACCCAGCTATAAAAAACTTTTTATGAAATTCCTAAATTATCCCTTATACAAAACAAAATAAGAAACTGAAAATTAAATATTTGTCTACACCCATTCAACCGAGATAGAACCCACATACATCGCCACCACTCAACCACCACTTCAGACCTCCCTCCCTCTTTCTTCTCATGCATATATAAGTAGTTAGGCGGGATTGCTAAATCAGCCATCGCCTTCAACAACCCGACCCAATACAAAATCCATTTAACTCCATTTTGGACTTCTGCAACAAGTCGCTTACGGAGTCGACGATGCCGCTTAGTTTTGCCTATTAACAACAAGGCCCTATCACGCGCAATAGAAGAAAATGGAAAGATTCACTGGACGTTTGGTGGAGTAGCCACCGCAAAGAATTGGTGGGTGTGGGAGAGGTGGGGGAACACACCGATAATATCAGGGAAAAAAAACAGTCGGGAGGGATACAGACCCAACAAATACAAAGAAGAGACACCAGAACAGTCGGGAAATGGGTTTGATGAGTTTTTCTTTTTCCAGATTATTTATGTTTATAATTTATGAGGGTAAACTAGAGAGTTTAGGTAACAAAATATTAAAGTTGGGTTTAGAGAGAAGAAAATTGGGTCCAAATAAAATTTCTCTTGGCAATATGGAGAGTAACCCAACTTACTTATAAGCTCATGCAAGGTCCCTCATCTCATCCATGCAAGATCCCTCCTCCCATAATATGAGATTCATTCTCAACAGGGGACGACGCACTTGATTAAAATAGGAAAAACAATGAGCTCGTTTGAATGTGCTTTTAAAATGACTGAAAACACTTTTTGTGAAAATGTTTTTGGAACCAATCTTTAGTAAAAAAGCAAGTAAATGCTGGAAAAACACTTAAAGTGCTTCCAGGAAGAAGCACATAACTGGTGCTTCTTGCATAAAACATTTTAAATGCTTTTGGAATCAAAAAAATATTTTCTTTAAAAACGCTTTCAGTCATTTTAAAACATATCCAAACGATCCCAATATCATTTTGAAAATTTTCAAACAAAGCACATACATGGGTATTGGATAGTTACTTGATCACTTTTCTTTATATTTTTTAATAACTAAATATTGAATGAGTTTTTTTTTTTTTTTTTTAATTTCAATAAGAGTAATGCTATTCTTACCACAATTTTATACCACATTTATTATTTATTTACCATCTTAAGTGGCAGATGAGTTGGACAAGCTAAATCGTTTAATTTCAATTTTCTTATTAATTAAAACACTTAAATAAGGAAAATTGCAGACTTCAAAATCTCTCTGGCGTTAGTAACTTAATTGGGTATGAACCCTAATCCGATAGACAAATTTGATTTTGACTCCTAATTCGCATGAAAGCTAATAGGCGTTACTTGATGAAATAATAAAAAAAAAAAATCACGAGATGAACAACCATGGAGTACCAAAGAAGATTGGAGACAGAAATACTTGAAGGGGAATGAGGATTAGGGCTACGGGGCATGAGTCTAGAGATAGAAATCAATGGTGGTTGTGGTATACGAGTAAATTCTATAAAGATTGACCATAATCATGGAAATCAATAGAAATCAATACAAAAACTGGCATGAAAAAAAAAACAGAAAGTGGTAGGAAGAAAAAGGAGAATGGAAAGGGGAAGGAAGAAGGAGACTTCTTGTATACCATAATCATCATTTAATTAACAATCATTTTATTAATTATTGATTAACATTTTGAAATTAAATGCTTATTAATTTAAATGATGTGGCTATCTACATCATATGTCATCTAAGGTGGTATATAATTGTGATACAAAAACATGGTAAGAATAACATTATTGTTTTGATAACACTAAAACTAATATTTTGATAAAAATATTTTAGCGTACGCGTTGTATAACATTAGAATTAGAGCATCAATCTAGAAACTATGACCAGTCTCCCACCGTGCTTGAAAAATCAAAGGGAAACTAGGGCCACTTCTTTTTCCCAACAAAGCGAACAGTTTAATTTATACGGTTGTGAAAGTCCAAGCAAACTTTGCTACAATTTGCTACAAAAAGCACAATTTCCAAACCTATTCCAATTTCCAAACCATTCACGCTGTCCATTTTTTATACATATTTTGAGACTTATTTTGTGAAGTTCATTTTGTAATGCATATCAACGATTTTTGAATTGTCTATATTTCAATTCAATATTCATAAATAATCAACGTAAAAAATTAGACAAATTCTAAAATCATTCATTCACTCATTTGTAATGAAGAAAATGAATGAATACATTTTGCAAATAAATACTAAAATGACTATCATTTGATCTAATGGTCATATGGTTTGAATTTTTGTGATTTTTTATAGACATGATATTTAAAAGAAAACCTAAAAGATAAGCACTTAAATCGTTAAAATACATAACAAAATAAGCTCTACAAAATGCGTGTATCCTTCAATCCTAATTATATATATATATATATATATATATGTATGTATTTATATATCAAACATTATTGCTACACAACAAGCCCAAAACTGCTTCACCTTCTGAAACTACAATCCCTCGTGAACCTTACCCAATTCTCTCTTGATCTCTAACATGCCACGTGCTATAGTGCATGGTCGTCCTGTACTAAATGACTACGTACTATTCCTCGTGAAATCTTAGGTATCGTTTGGTATGCAGACAAGATGGAAAGGGACAGGATGGGATGAAACGGAGAATGAACAAAGATGCTCTCGGATGGAAACAAGGAGGAAGAAGAAAAAGACGGAGAGATTATAATTTTGTATTCCACAAATGTGGAACAAGTCTTTCAGAAGAACAGAATGTTTTATCCCATTCCATCATGTCCCGTCACGTACCACTTGGTACCTTAAGGACCGCCAACCTTACCCAATGCTTTCTCGATCTCTAAATACATGCCACGTGCTATAGTGCATGGTCGTCCTGTACTAAATGACTATGTACTATTCCTCGTCAAACCCTTAAGGGCCGCCAACCTTACCCAATTCTCTGTCGATCTCTAAATACATGCCACGTGCTATAGTGCACGGTTGTTCTGTACTAAATGACGAGAGATTTTTCAATGTGACCGATACACGGAGTAGTATATCATGTGTTACTGTACAAATGATGTGATATGTATACTAAAAAATTAATAACTTAAAACATAAAATTTCTTACTACATCTATTAAAACACGTGGTATACCACTTGTATTTCCAATCACAATTAGAATTTTCTCTTAAATAACTACGTACTATTCCTCAAAGTAAAACCTAGAACATATTATAAAAGCAAGGCCAATACAACGTATTATTCAGAGTCAAGTAACCATGGCTTCTATGTCAGCTCCACTCGTCACCTCCGTCACAATTAGATTTTTCTCCTAAATGACTACGTACTATTCCTCGACAACGTGTGCACGGCCTGCCACCTGTGCAAAGAAAAGTAAACCTAGAACATATTATAAAAGCAAAAGCCCATACAACGTATTATTCAGAGTCAAGTAACCATGGCTTCTATGTCAGCTCCACTCGTCACCCCCACCACAAGTATCATCCCCACAACTTCTCTCTCTCCTTTCTCCCAAAAGTATCACCGAATATCCTCATTTGGAAACCCTAGGCATTCCAATTTACAAGCTGTCTCATGCAAAGCCACAAATAATAGTAGTGACCAAAACAAAAACCCTTCCACTAGCTCCAACGATCACGACCATGAAAACCCTTCTCCAGTAAACCTAGACAGAAGACATGTACTTATAGGTCTCGGAAGCCTGTACGGTGGAGTGGCTGGTCTTGGCAGCGACCCCTTCGCTGTTGCAAAGCCAGTGTCGCCGCCTGACCTAGCCAAATGCGGAGCTGCGGACTTTCCAAGTGGAGCAGTCCCGACCAACTGTTGCCCGCCAACGTCCCAAAAAATCGTAGACTTCAAATTCCCCTCCCCTACCAAACTCCGCGTCAGGCCGGCAGCTCACGCCGTGGATAAAGCCTACATCGAAAAATACTCAAAAGCCATCGAGCTCATGAAAGCCCTCCCGGACGACGATCCGCGTAGCTTCACCCAGCAAGCCGATGTCCACTGTGCCTATTGTAACGGTGCGTACGACCAAGTCGGCTTCCCCAACCTCGAGCTCCAAATCCATCAATCCTGGCTTTTCTTCCCCTTCCATCGTTACTACCTATATTTCCACGAAAGAATCTTGGCCAAACTCATAGACGATCCGACCTTCGCGTTGCCGTTTTGGAACTGGGACGCGCCAGCTGGCATGCAACTCCCTGCCTTGTACGCTAACCCTGACTCTCCGCTTTACGACGAGCTCCGCGCTGCCAGCCATCAGCCGCCAACTCTCATCGATCTTGACTTCAACGGCACGGATGAAACAATGTCCAAGGATGCTCAAATCGAAGCCAACCTCAAAATCATGTATAGGCAGATGGTTTCCAACTCCAAGAAACCGCTGTTGTTCTTTGGTTCGCCCTACAGGGCTGGCACTGAACCAGATCCAGGGGCCGGTGCAATCGAACAGACCCCACATGGTCCGGTTCATACATGGACCGGAGATAACACGCAACCTAATTATGAAGACATGGGGAATTTTTACTCCACTGCAAGGGATCCGATATTTTTTGCGCACCATTTGAATCTGGATCGAATGTGGAATATTTGGAAAAGTATAGGGACTAAAAATAAAGATATTAACGATAAGGATTGGTTGGATACGGGGTTTTTGTTTTATGACGAGAATGCTGAGCTTGTTAGGGTCACGGTGAGGGACACTCTTGATAATAAAAAGCTAGGGTATACGTATGAAGATGTTGAGATTCCATGGCTCAACTCTAGACCGACGCCACGTCGGACAAAGCTTGCGAGAAAGGCAAAGGCGGCTGGAGTGGCGAAGGCCGCTGAGACGACGTCATCGGGGAAGGTGGTGGCGGGTAAAGATTTTCCAATAAATTTGGAGACGAAGATAACTACGGTGGTGTCAAGGCCGAAGCCGAAGAAGAGGAGCAAGAAGGAGAAAGAGGATGAGGAGGAGATATTGGTGATTCGGGGGATTGAGCTTGACAAAGATGTGGCTGTGAAGTTTGATGTGTATGTGAATGACGTGGATGATGAGGATGCGGCACCGAGTGGACCCGACAAGAGCGAGTTTGCTGGGAGTTTTGTGAGTGTGCCACATAAGCAGAAGGAAAAGAGCAAGAGTTGTTTAAGGTTGGGGTTAACGGACCTGTTGGAGGATTTGGGTGCTGAAGATGATGAGAGTGTGGTGGTGACTTTAGTGCCCAGGTACGGCGCTCAGGCTGTTAAGATCGGTAGCATCAAAATTGAGTTTCTTGCTTGAACATATTGCGCCGAAACCTTTTCAGTTTCTAGTTAATGTGATCCTTTTTTTCCTCAATCTATATTTTAAAATTATACCAAATTAAATTTGTAATGTTGCTAGCCACATAATCTTTCAACTACAATGTGAGCACATTCTCTCAGAAGCGACTTTACGTGCGACTTGCTAACATTTGAAGTTTTGATCACAAGAAAAATAGAATTATATCAGTGGACAAGACAATGTCAAAAGAGTAATGTTAGATAGACTAAATTTGTAAACTAAATAATGTGTCACCATAAGAAATAAGTCTATTAATCAATACTTAAGTAATATAGCAATGCTTGGGAGACTAAATTTGTATATTAAATTTTGGAAACTAAGGGATATGAAAGTTGTTAAGTGAGAATTCGGCTAGCATAAAATATAACATGAGGAAGTTTGTTAACTCGCTGCCCTAACACAACACCTATTGCATACTCAGAGGCGTCACACATGATTTCAAAAGGAAGAGACCACTCTGGAGCTTTTATGATTGGGGCTTGTGTTAATTCTTTCTTGAGGGTCTCAAAAGCTTGTAAGCACTCACCATTTAAATTAAACACAGAATCTTTAGCAAGCAGATCACAAAGTGGCTTGGTGATTTTCGAGAAATCTTTAATAAATCGGCGATAAAAACTTGGATGCTCGAGAAAGGATCGAACTTCTTTTACAGAAGTGGGAGGAGGAAGCTTCGAAATCAGCTCCACCTTAGCTTTATCAACTTCAATTCCGTCAGCTAAAATTACATGACCAAGAACAATACCACTTTTCACCATAAACTGACATTTTTCCCAATTTAAAATCAAGTTGGTTTCTTGACACCGTTAGAGCACCAATGAAAGATGATGAAGACATTGATCAAACGATGACCCAAACACGGAAAAATCATCCACGAACACTTCGATACACCTTTCCACCAAGTTTGAGAAAATGCTCATCATGCATCTTTGGAATGTTGCGGGAGCATTACATAACCCAAAAGGCATTCGTCGATAGGCAAAAGTTCCAAATGGACATGTGAAAGTAGTCTTTTCTTGATCTTCCGGAGCTATGGGAATTTGATTATATCTGGAATAGCCATCAAGAAAACAATAATAACTATGGCCTGCAAGTCTCTCAAGCATGAGATCAAGGAAAGGGAGTGGAAAATGATATTTTCGAGTTGAATTATTGATCTTTCTGTAATCTGTACACATTCTCCAACCCGTGACAGTCCTCTGGGGTATAAGCTCATTATTTTCATTCTTGACAACTGTAATTCCAGATCTCTGTGGTACAACCTGCAGTGGACTTACCCATTTGCTGTTAGATATAGGATAAATAATGCCGACATTCAGTAATTTAAGAACTTCTGCCCGAACCACTTCTTGCATATGTGGATTTAGACGTCGCTGTGCCTCTCTAGAAGGCTTTGACTTGTCCTCAAGATATATCCGATGCATGCAAATTGAGGGACTAATTCCTTTTATGTCTGCAATACTCCATCCCAATGCTGTTTTATGCTCCCTCAACATTTGCATCAACTTTTCCTCTTCTGTTTGGTTAAGATCAGCAGCTATAATCACAGGAAGAGTCTCTGAATCACCAAATATGCATACTTTAAAGTCTCTGGAAGAGGCTTCAATTCAAGCTTTGGAGGTTGTATAATGGATGGTACAATTTTGGCTTGTGAGTGGCAACGCTTCAAATTTGGGCTGGCATCTAAGAGAGTAGGACGTTACGGCATTGAGATCTCGTTCTGCTTCAATGATGGTAGCCTTTTCAAAACTCATCCCATGTTGAGAGATACAAACTTCCAGAGGATCTGAGATGCTTGATTCAATGAATGTTTTTTTTTATAATTGGATCCACTACCTCAACACGAAAGCAGTCATAAAGATCCATGGGCTTCTTCAATGCTTCGAAGACCTGAAATTCTACAGTAATACCTTGCACAGTCATAGTTAATAATCCCGATTTAACATCAATCTTCGTACCTGCAGTAGCCATGAAAGGTCTGCCAAGAATGAGAGGCAAGTCACGACCAGGAATTTCGGCTTCTTCCATGTCCAAAATGATGAAGTCAGCAGGAAGAATAAATTGATCAACACACACAAGTACATTTTCAACAATCCCTCTTGGATATTTCACAGAACGATCAGTGCATTGTAGAGAAATGGATATGTGCTTTAGTTCGCCTAATTTGAGGTGTTTATAAGCAGAATAGGGCATCAAATTCACACTGGCTCCCAAGTCAAGCAAAGCTTTTTCGAATTTTCTTTCTCCAATGACACATGGGACTGTAAAGCTACCAGGATCTTGAAGTTTTGGTGGCAATTTTCTTTGAAGAACCGCACTAACCGTGTCTGATAACTTCACCTCCTCATGTTCTTCATACCGTCTCTTGTTAGTACAAAGTTCCTTCAAAAACTTCGCATATGATTGAATTTGTTTGATGGCATCGAGAAAAGGAATATTAATCTGCACCTTTCTAAATTGCTCTAAAATATCTCCCATATACTTCTCTTTTTTAGCTTGTCTTGTCAAGCTGCTGCCCGATATGTGCGCTGACCCCTTCATCTTCTTCCTTATTAATTTTTGAACTTTCCACATTATTACCAATCGTCTTTCCACTCCTCAAAGTGGTGACAGCTTGAACATGCTTTTGATTCCTAGGATTTGTTTCAGTTTGGCTTGGAAATTGCCCTTGTGCTCACTCCAGCTTGTTCAAAGTAGTAGCTATCTGTCCCAACTGAGTCTCAAAATTAGATCGAGCCTTTTCCAACACCGTCTGACTTTGTCTAAGCGACACAACTTCATGTTCATACCGATCAGTTTTCTTTAAGAGTTGAGATAACATATCCTTGATAGACGAGTCTTTTTGTTGAATTGGAGGAGCTTGATAAGGTTGCTGATATTGCTTTGTTGAAGTGAATGATCCCATGCTATTTTGTGAATCTCTCTAAGAAAAATTTGGATGTTCTCTCCATCCCGGGTTATAATTATTAGAATATGGATCATTCCGGGGCCTCCCACTAAATGCATTGACCTCTTGGATGCCTTCTAGATTAGCATTTGTTGGACAATTTTCCATGTCATGGGCGATGCTCGCACATAAAGTACATGGCTGCGTGGCTATCTTGCTTACAAGTGGTGTGAGAAGCTTGGTGAGGGCTGCCACTTGTGCCTCTAAGCCCGTCCTTGTATTAACTTCATAAATGCCTCCTTTTTTTGTTGACGATGCAGTTGGAACTCTCAAATCTTTTGTAGGAAAATCCCAATGCTCAGAATTTTCACATATAGTTTCAAAGGCATGTATGGCATCTTCTGGAGTTTTGTCTATCAAGGTTCCACCAACCGTTGAATCAACCAAACTCCTACATTGAGAGTTCAAACCTTTGTAAAAATAATGAACCTTTTGCCAAGTGTTGAAACCATGATGAGGACATTGAAGAAACAAGTCCTTATAGCGCTCCCAACTTTCATGAAACTGTTCACCTTCTTGTTGTCGAAAGCTCATGATTTCATTGATCAGAGCATTGGTTCTTCGAGCGGGGAAGAACTTGGACAAAAACTTCTTCGATAATTTTGTCCATGTGTCGATAGATGCTTCGGGAAGAGAATCCAACCAACTGCTTGCTTTATCCCTCAAAGAGAATGGGAATAACCGAAGTCGAATTTGCTCTTCAGTAACATTGGTGAATGTGAATGTGGAACATAGCTTGAAAAACGCCTTGATATGATGGTATGGATTTTCTTCCTCCTTCCCAAGAAATATAGGCAGCAACTGAAAGATTTGTGGACGAATCTCAAATCGCTGCGCAATTGGAGCCAAAACAATGCATGACGGTGCGTTGTACTCCGTTGGCTTTGTATAATCACGCATGAGCCTTGGTTGTGGTGGTAGCAATGGTGGAGGATTATTTCCACCATTATTAACTACTTCCTCCATGGCTGGTTCTTGACACACTCGCTGCCTCCACTGTTCTCTTAAAGTACGCACAAGTTCTTGGTCTATATGAATCAACTCAAATTGCAACGAACGTCTACCTTGCATATACGACCAGACTGTGCTCCTTGTTTGACCACTGCTCAGTATTTTGTACATTTCTTGCAGCTCAAAAATCCAATCATTGATCTGTTTTTTGGGTTGAAAACTAGACTTCTGGGGCTTTCCAACGATACACAATATTCCTGGTAAAAAATCGAATAGTTTAGTCCAAAACTGTGTCGAAACAGTGATACAAAACTGAAATAAAACAGTGACGAAAATTACTTTTACTTATCTTAATAGTTATGACTCTTACTCGAAACTAGAGAACAAAACAAAATCAAATTGAATAATCTACAATAAACTACTTATTAGATATGGAATATGATATCAAATTGGGGGACTCAATTAGAGTCCCCGGCAACGGCGCCAAAAACTTGGTGTAAACTTACAAGTGCACAAGATAGTCGTAATATAACGTTTTGCAAGTCCAAGTATCGTTCCCACGAGGATTCTAATTCAATCTCCAATTTGATAAACTAAACCAAATCTAATTATATTAAAGACACACAAACCCAAACAACGAACTAGACTCGATCTTAATTAATAAGTCAATCAAAGATGTAAAAAATTTGTTGTGATGATTTTATAAATGAACAAAAACAGAACCTTAAGTAAAAACTGAAATTAAAGAAAAGAAACGGTTGTGTTTTAAGGCAAGTGATGAAAATCTAGGGATTCGGAATCAACCACAAGCAATCTAGTTTAGGTTTCAATGCATTCAATGGATCTTTCAATTCTTTAGATGATAATTCCCGTATCTAAGTCCTTGTCAGGCATATTAGACCATAGTTTTCCTTATGTGAATGATTCTCTCCTAGTTTAGGCAGAGGTCGTATATCCTAACAAGCAGTCTATCCTAGTTAAGGCATAAATTTAACAAGTAGGACTCTTTACCCTCTAGAAAACAAGGGACCCAAACAAACCATTATTCTTTTTCAAGCAATAATGTAATTTACCACACTTAACCACAAGAAGCTAATTGAATTATATTGTTAGTTCAGTCTCAAATTCATCTTCCAATCTTACTAGATGCAAAGTCCTAAGGTGATCAATCAAAGAACTCAAACAAACAGTAACAATTCAAACAGTGATTAAGCATTCATCTAAAAGAAACTGGAAATCCAATGAATAACATTACAAACCATAAACATCCATGCTAGGGCATCATCCTAACCTTAGAAAAAGAGTTTAGTTACTCATAAAATCTGAAAACATAATTAAAAATCTGAAAAACATAAAATACTTCCACACGATGGTGATGGATTGCCCAGATGATCGGCGACTCTGTTTCACTCCTTGCTGCGACCTCTTCTCTGCACCTTCGAAAACCCAAAAACTCTCTCTGTCCGCTCCTAAAGTCCGACGGTCTGCCCTCCTTTATTCCTGAATAAAACTGCTGGAATACTTACTTGAATGGGACTCTTGAATTTCTCTTCTGACTTAGATTAGTTTATTGATGATGTGGCACACTAAACTATTAAATATATTAACTATGCACCGTTTAGAATAGTCCTGAACTTTTCTAAAAGCTTCCTCTTCTTTTTTCTCTGCTTGTTTCCTTTAATTAAACTTTGTAAATCTGGAATCTCTTTGCAAATCCCGCGTAAAACCTTGCTGGCAGACATCTGGTAGAAAAACCACTATAACGTCTTCTAGGAAACTCGGAATCACGAATCGTAAAATTCCTCTGAAAGCTAACTTTCATATCTTTCCAATGGTATAAGACTCAACAGCTGGTTCATTCTAAGGAAGTACAGTTTAATCCGTAAAGTTGGCTGATCCGCACAAATAGCCTCTGCTTCCAGCATGCCAAACTCATTTCAATCGCTAAAAATGCTCTTTTTTCTTCTTTCTTCATCTTCACACTTCAAATCTAAGAAAAACATAAAACTAAGTGAAACAAACTAAATTCACTCAAAAGGATAACAAAAATCTAAACTAAAAGGGCATGAAAATGTATGCAATTATGATTATATCACTCATCACATATCTCATAACGTATGCTAACTCATCACATATCTCATCACATATGCTAGCTCATCACTTATCTCATTACATATGCTAGCTCATCACATATTTCATCACATATGCTAGCTCATAAGTTGGAGTCACCTTTAGTGACCTGTACGACTTATCCATAGCTCAATAAGTATACCTGCATACGAGTCGGAACCACCTAAAGTGGTCTGTACGACAGGACTGGGTGTAAATAAATACGCTCAAGTGCTACAATCACGTGAAGACTGTGCGAATAATCACGGGTCATCTACTAGTCGGAACCACCTATAGTGGTCTTTATGACATGACTGTGCACCTACCTTGGATCCAAGGTGAGCGTAAGATGCGAGAGGTGAACATCTCGTGAAAGACTGTGCCCTAGCCACGGGTGGGAGCACTA
Source organism: Malus domestica (assembly GCF_042453785.1). NCBI lineage: Eukaryota > Viridiplantae > Streptophyta > Magnoliopsida > Rosales > Rosaceae > Malus > Malus domestica. The sequence continues at coordinate 40,347,914 of NC_091670.1, read as the reverse complement.
ACACCGGGGTGCAGGTTTATGACCTCTAACTCTATCTATTGTAACATATACAATTCATGGGCAACTTGTACGACAGTGTCGGAGTTGCCTATCATTGCAACCTAAACATACATGTAGTTACCATAACCCCATCATTTCAACTAATACCATAAACTCACCTGAACTTTCCTGGGTGTCTTGCGTTCACCTTTGCACTTCAAAGTGTTCATAATAATTGTGTGCAGGTAATATACATATAGATAAACCATGATGAAATCTGATACTCAACCACGTTATAGCATTTCCAATTATACACACACACACACACACACACACACACACATATATATATATATATAATGTGGCATAAAAATGCAGAAGCTATAACGCCCTACTCCCGAATTATTCATTTTTGGGGATAATTATAGGTGACAAGCCCAACTAGACACTAGTTTAATTAATTATCATTACTTACGTTTCCTTACTTCAAATTCTTGATTCTTTACACATTGATTTATGACCAACATTTAATCACCAATTCAGAAGGTTAAATCTCACATTTTTACCAAATTCGTTCACCTTGCCCAGTTCCCCATACAAGGCTTTGTCTCAATTGTTTAATCTCAATTATTGTATGACTGCATTTAATGTCTTGTTAGACTGCATACGTACCCTAAATAGGGATCAAGCCATTCGTAGTTCGCATAAGTACTTCAAAGTATTTACAGTAGTTATATGCAATAATCAATTTATAAACGTTTGTGGAATTGTCAATCATATATATATATATATATATATAAGAAGGAAAAGATTCACTCACCTGGAGTCTATGCTACAATTTCCTAGCACAACCATCGAAGCGTTCCTAACGATCGGCGCCCAGGACAATTATCAAACCACATCTCAGAATTCTTATCCATAGATAATGTAATTTACGTAAAACACATCCCTAAAAACATTTTAGAGTGATTTAAGCCCCATTGACCAAAAGTCGATCGTCAGTCAACGATCGACGGTAGGGTCCACAACCTTACGTAATTCAATCCGGAAGATTCGCTCCTCGGATTTCCAATCAATAACTTCCAAAGATCCACATTATGCTTCTAAAACATCATCCTAAAATTTCATTATGATCCAACGGTTGGATCTTCACCAATAGTCAAAACAAAGTGGCGGTTAACGTTTATTCTTCGAACTTACAATTCCATTTCAGGAAGATCCGTATATCGGATTTCCTATCCGTCAGTCCCTATGATTCTCAAATATAATGTACTATAACATAATAAAGATTGGTGACGATCCCACGGTCGGATCGTCGTTTCATATTTTTACCAATTAACGCACCTTAATTAAACTAGGTTCACATATCAAGTCATAACATATAGACATCAAACCTAAAATCAAGATACCAATTTAACGTAAAATGACATTGGGGGCCCACTAGCCATGCGCTGTCGCCGGTGGTGGTCCGCCGCCCCGATTCGCTGGAAAATCCAATTATTTCTAAAAATTCTCAAATTTGACATAAATGAAGATCTCAACGAGTGGAGCAACTTTCATATCTGTGACTAAGGACAATTTGGCTGAGAAATACCTCAAATTACCATGAACCGTACGGAACCCTTGAATTTGGGTGTGCTCAATTCGACCTTAAACGAACTCCGACGCCCCAACATTACTACAAAAGTACCCATTAGTGTCGGTTTAAAAACCGACAAGAAATGTATAATACTGTTGGAAATTAAGCAAAATCCGACATGAAATGAGTGCAGTGGCGGATATAATAAGCGACATAATTGATGCGTCAGGAAATGAAATTTTCGATAGAAAATACTCTAAAATCGACAGAAATTGTGTCAGATATAACCGACAGAGAAATTATTAATAAGAATAAATAAAAGAATTATTGTCTGATAAAACCGACAGAAAATTTATTAATAATAAAAAATATATATAAACCACTTTTTGCATCACAAGAACCCCTCGAAGAACATTAGAGAGGGAGAAAAGATAGATTTGGAACATCCCCTCTTCCAAAAGCCATGGATTTCTTCTACAGTCTAGACAACCCTGTTTCAAAAGCCCTGTATCAGTAAGTGAAACTCCACACTCGAACTTTTTTTTTTTGCCATTTGTGTAATAATTTTGAGCTACATTTTCCATATCAACACAGACTTTTGTATTCAATTCATAGTTAGAGAGAGAAAGACAGAGCTGATAGTTCATGGCCAGAGCTCTGTCGTCAATCCTAATCTTCCTCCGCCACAACCACCGTGCCCTGCAAAACACATATACCCAAATCAGATACCTCACAACCGAAACCAAAGATTCTGACTTTACAAAAATTGCTCAACAAATTTGTAAGATTATTAGAACAAAACACAGATGATTCATCTCAACAATTTGGAAGAAACATAAAAAAATTGCTCTTGATCACTGCTACAATTATGCTCTTGATTCATCTCGATGAGGAATTGAGAAGGTCTCACCTTTGTTAAGATAAGTGTGTAACCTATTTATGGACTGAACAAGATTAACAATGCCTATGGTGAATCCATGAAAATCTAAAGTTTTCGTGATGATAGTTAAACTCGAGGAAAAGCTAACCTTGTTCTGCAGCCTTAGTCTACCAAGTCGAGGACCATCCCTGATTCCATAAATGTCAACGTTGATTTCATAAGGCTCCTCATTAACTAGTTTCATTACTTATGTGCAAGCATTAATTCCTACACAAACAGACGGATAACGAATTATCAGCAATGTGAACATGTATATCAATATCTCATTTCGGCTTCTGTACTCATTACAATTGTAAAGTCCAAGCACTTGAGGAAGAACAATTAAAACGAAAACAGTAAAACTCACTCCACACTCAGAATCCACTTCCCCTCCAAGATACCCATCAAAATTTTAAGGGTTCTTCTGCATGCTTCATTTTCATCTGTCGATGCAATAATATGTGTAACACTAGAATCCCAATTCTTCAAAACTGTAAGTCCAGATAATCTTTCAAATCCAGAGACAGACTCCTGCAGTTCAAACTAGCAAGGATTAGTGAAATAATTTAGAACATTTCGATTTTGAAAAGGGAAAAAATACAACAACAACAACAACAACAAAGCCTTTTCCCACTAAGTGGGGTCGGCTATATGAATCCTAGAACGCCATTGCGCTCGGTTTTGTGTCATGTCCTCCGTTAGATCCAAGTACTCTAAGTCTTTTCTTAGAGTCTCTTCCAAAGTTTTCCTAGGTCTTCCTCTACCCCTTCGGCCCTGAACCTCTGTCCCGTAGTCACATCTTCGAATCGGAGCGTCAGTCGGCCTTCTTTGCACATGTCCAAATCACCGGAGCCGATTTTCTCTCATCTTTCCTACAATTTCGGCTACTCCTACTTTACCTCGGATATCCTCATTCCCAATCTTATCCTTTCTCGTGTGCCCACACATCCCACGAAGCATCCTCATCTCCGCTACACCCATTTTGTGTACGTGTTGATGCTTCACCGCCCAACATTCTGTGCCATACAACATCGCTGGCCTTATTGCCGTCCTATAAAATTTTCCTTTGAGCTTCAGTGGCCTACGATAGTCACACAACACGCCGGATGCACTCTTACACTTCATCCATCCAGCTCGTATTCTATGGTTGAGATCTCCATCTAATTCTCCGTTCTCTTGCAAGATAGATCCTAGGTAGCGAAAACGGTCGCTTTTTGTGATCTTCGCTAGATTGCTCCGGTCATTAGTGTGGATAAGTATATAAATGGATAGAGATAGGAAAGCAAACACAAGATGTACGTGGTTCACCCAGATTGGCTACGTCCACGGAATAGAAGAGTTCTCATTAATTGTGAAGGGTTTACACAAGTACATAGGTTCAAGCTCTCCTTTAGTGAGTACAAGTGAATGATTTAGTACAAATGACATTAGGAAATATTGTGGGAGAATGATCTCATAATCACGAAACTTCTAAGTATCGGAGTGTGGTGTCGTCTTGACTTGCCTTATCTGTCTCATAGGTAGATGTGGCATCTTCTCTGGAAGTACTCTTCCTCCATCCAGGGGTGGTATCTTTAACTGGTGGAGATGCACAAGGTAATGTATCAATTTCACTTGAAGCTTACTTGTAGTTTCAGGCTTGGTCAAGCGCGATACAAACCATTTAGTAGGAGTCCCCCAAGTCGCCGAGCTAGGGGGTCTGCTGAAAGAGGTGACAGACAAGGTAAGCAATCAGAGCTCCGACTGATTGTTCACCTTCTCCCCATCTTGCAGCAGCATGAAGGATAAAGAGAAGAAAAATGAGAAGAGATGATATGAGATACTTTTGCTTTTGAAGAAGTAACTTTCCACAGGCTTATTCTTGAACTGAGCTGGAGGGTTTTCTGGTTTCCTCCAGAATATAAGGCCGACTGAAGAATTTGAGGGTCAAAACAAGTCCATCAAATCTAGAGTACGTTCCACCCTGCTGATATGGGATACTTTTGCTTTTGACAGAGTAATGGATGTATCGGCACGTGTGCTGTTACGCTTGTCTCCGCATGCTTCCTTGTATCCTTCGCACTTGCCCTATCTGTTCCTCAAGCAGATGCAGAATCTTCCCTGGAAACATAAGATGTTGAAGATGAGTACTCGAGAGCAATGCCAAGTAAGGGGTTCCAGGCAGTCATTTCCTGGTTGGAAGCTTGATTCCAAGTGCTGACTGATTGCTCTCTTTCTCCTTGTCTTGCAGGTAAAAACAAGGCCAAAGGAAAAGACAGGGAAAAAGCATGATATGGGATACTCTTGCTTTTAACCCTGATGATATGAGATATTCTTGCTCTAGTATAGCTTGTTTGCAGAGGTATTATCGGGGGGAAAGAAAGCTGAATATTTCGAAAGGCTTCGTTGGGAGTGCCCACTCAGATATGATGAAGGGTTGAGCATTTTTGCAGGTCTGCCTGTCCGTTGGGGATGGAGGTCGACATATATAGGAGTCTCCCTAACAACAAGTAGTAATGCTATTCCTTTACCCTGCTTGGTCATAGCACGGTAGTGGGAGCTGCCAGTTTCACATGTTTTAACTCTGTCAGAGCACTTTGAAAAAGTGGTCTGTGGTATCTGGCTCTCGAGATTCGGAGAACGATGCCTTTTCGATTTTTGAGAAAGCAATCATGCTGGGGGTCTGGCTCTCGAGATTCGGAGAGCAGTGTCTCTTCGATTTTTGAGGAAGTAATCATGTTGGGAGTTTGGCTCTCGAGATTCGGAGGGCGGTGCCTCTTGATTTTGGAGCAAGCAATCCTGTTGGGAGTGTTGTCTCGAATGTGAGTAAAGGTTGGGCATGTTTGCTAGTCTACCTTGCCATGAAGCACAAAGGTTGACACACAGGGACTTTCCAATTATCCAGCAATGGTACTGTTCCTTTACCCTCTCTTCGCTTTTGAGAAAGTAGTCATGTTGGGAGTCTGGCTCTCGAGATTCGGAGGACAGTGCCTCTTCGATTTTGGAGCAAGCAATCTTGTTGGGAGTGTTTTCTCGAATGTGAGTAAAGGTTGGGCATGTTTGCTAGTCTACCTTGCCACGAAGCACATAGGTTGACACACAGGGACTTTCCAATTATCCAGCAGTGGTACTGTTCCTTTACCCTTGTGGGTAATAATATGGTAGCTAGACCTTCAAAATTTATGTGTCTAAACTTTGTTAGTGCTGTTTCTTTGCTATTCTTTTACCTTTCTTGGTCAGAGCGATGTAGTGGGAGCTGCAAGCTTCACGTGCTCAACTTTGGCAGAGAACTTTGGCAAAGTTATCTGTGGTACCCATGAGCTATTGTTGCGTGTGGGAAGTGGGTGATTGAACAGTAGGATTAATGTGCTTTCTACTTCACCAGAAGTCTTCGACAGAATGCCCATAATTTCTGCAAAGCTGAGTGTGCGTGTGACAGGTGCTGACAAGGCTAGAAAAGTAAGTGCCTCTTCGATTTCTGAGATCGGCCCTCGTGGTCTCTGAGCAGCCCAGCTTTTGAGAAAGCGAGCGCCTCTTCGATTGATTCGGAGAACGATGCCTCATCGATTTTTGAGAAAGCAATCATGCTGGGGGTCTGGCTCTCGAAGATTCGGGGAGCAGTGTCTCTTCGATTTTTGAGAAAGTAATCATGTTGGGAGTCTGGCTCTCGAGATTCGGAGGGCGGTGCCTCTTCGATTTTGGAGCAAGCAATCTTGTTGGGAGTGTTTTCTCGAATGTGAGTAAAGGTTGGGCATGTTTGCTAGTCTACCTTGCCACGAAGCACAGAGGTTGACACACATGGACTTTCCAATTATCCAGCAATGGTACTGTTCCTTTACCCTCTCTTCGATTTTTAAGAAAGTAGTCATGTTGGGAGTCTGGCTCTCGAGATTCGGAGGACGGTGCCTCTTCGATTTTGGAGCAAGCAATCTTATTGGGAGTGTTTTCTCGAATGTGAGTAAAGGTTGGGCATGTTTGCTAGTCTACCTTGCCACGAAGCACAGAGGTTGACACATAGGGACTTTCCAATTATCCAGCAGTGGTACTGTTCCTTTACCCTTGTGGGTAATAATATGGTAGCTAGACCTTCAAAATTTATGGGTCTAAACTTTGTTAGTGCTGTTTCTTTGCTATTCTTTTACCCTTCTTGGTCAGAGCGATGTAGTGGGAGCTGCAAGCTTCACGTGCTCAACTTTGGCAGAGAACTTTGGCAAAGTTATCTGTGGTACCCATGAGCTATTATTGCGTGTGGGAAGTGGGTGATTGAACAGTAAGATTCATGTGTTTTCTACTTCCCCAGAAGTCTTCGACAGAATGCCCATAATTTCCGCAAAGCTGAGTGTGCGTGTGACAGGTGCTGACAAGGCTGGAAAAGTAGGTGCCTCTTCGATTTTTGAGATCGGCCCTCGTGGTCTCTGGGGAGCCCAGTTTTTGAGAAAGTGAGCGCCTCTTCGATTTCTGAGATCGGCCTTCGTGGTCTTTGAGCAGCCCAACTTTTGAGAAAGCAAACGCCTCTTCGATTCCTGAGATCAACCCTCGTGATCTCTAAGCAGCCCAGCTTTTGAGAAAGCAAACGCCTCTTCGATTTCTGAAGCTCCGTCGAGTGCAGATTTTTATAGGGGCTGGCATTAAGTTCCAAAGCACACTTGAATCTCCACCAGTAGAAGCTTCATTCTTGCACTTCTAAGATCTTGATTTGTCCGACCTCTTCTCTCTTCAACACCTTTGAAAATGTCTGGCCCCTCCGACCGTCGTTTTGACTTGAACCTTGTTGAAGAGGCAGCCCCGCCTTCTCCAGACAACATATGGCGCCCATCCTTTGTCTCCCCTACTGGTCCTCTTACCGTTGGGGATTCCGTGATGAAGAATGATATGACCGCTGCGGTGGTGGCCAGGAACCTTCTCACTCCCAAAGATAACAGACTACTTTCCAAACGGTCTGATGAGTTAGCTGTTAAGGATTCGCTAGCTCTCAGTGTTCAGTGTGCAGGTTCTGTGTCTAATATGGCCCAACGCCTATTTGCTCGAACCCGCCAAGTTGAATCATCGCCGACCTTATTGCCGTCCTATAAAATTTTCCTTTGAGCTTCAGTGGCATACGACGGTCACACAACACGTCAGATGCACTCTTCCACTTCATCCATCCAGCTTGTATTCTATGGTTGAGATCTCCATCTAATTCTCCGTTCTTTTGCAAGATAGATCCTAGGTAACGAAAACGGTCACTCTTTGGTATTTCTTGATCTCCGATCCTCACCCCTAACTCGTTTTGGCCTCCATTTGCACTGAACTTGCACTCCATATATTCTGTCTTTGATCGGCTTAGGCGAAGACCTTTAGATTCCAACACTTCTCTCCAAAGGTTAAGCTTTGCATTTACCCCTTCCTGAGTTTCATCTATCAACACTATATCGTCTGCGAAAAGCATACACCAAGGAATATCATCTTGAATATGTCCTGTTAACTCATCCATTACCAACGCAAAAAGGTAAGGACTTAAGGATGAGCCTTGATGTAATCCTACAGTTATGGGAAAGCTTTCGGTTTGTCCTTCATGAGTTCTTACGGCAGTCTTTGCTTCTTCATACATGTCCTTTATAGCTTGGATATATGCTACTCGTACTCCTTTCTTCTTTAAAATCCTCCAAAGAATGTCTCTTGGGACCCTATCATACGCTTTTTCCAAATCTATAAAGACCATGTGTAAATCATTTTTCCCATCTCTATATCTTTCCATCAATCTTCGTAAGAGATAGATTGCCTCCATGGTTGAGCGCCCTGGCATGAACCCGAATTGGTTGTCCGAAACCCGTGTCTCTTGCCTCAATCTATGCTCAATGACTCTCTCCCAGAGCTTCATTGTATGACTCATTAGCTTAATACCCCTATAGTTCATGCAATTTTGTACGTCGCCCTTATTCTTGTAGATAGGCACCAAAGTGCTCGTTCGCCACTCATTTGGCATCTTTTTCGTTTTCAAAATCCTATTGAAAAGGTCAGTGAGCCATGTTATACCTGTCTCTCCCAAAAGTTTCCACACTTCGATTGGTATATTGTCTGGGCCTATTGCTTTTTTATGCTTCATCTTCTTCAAAGCTACAACCACTTCTTCCTTCCGGATTCGACGATAAAAAGAGTAGTTTCTACACTCTTCTGAGTTACTCAACTCCCCTAAAGAAGCACTCATTTCATGTCCTTCATTGAAAAGATTATGAAAATAACCTCTCCATCTGTCTTTAACCGCGTTCTCTGTAGCAAGAACCTTTCCATCCTCATCCTTGATGCACCTCACTTGGTTTAGGTCCCTTGTCTTCTTTTCCTTTGCTCTAGATAGTTTATAGATATCCAACTCTCCTTCTTTGGTATCTAGTCGTTTATACATATCGTCGTAAGCCGCTAACTTAGCTTCTCTGACAGCTTTCTTCGCCTCTTGCTTCGCTTTTCTATACCTTTCACCATTTTCATCGGTCCTCTCCTTGTATAAGGCTTTACAACATTCCTTCTTAGCCTTCACCTTTGTTTGTACCTCCTCATTCCACCACCAAGATTCCTTTTAGTGTGGGGCAAAGCCCTTAGACTCTCCTAATACCTCTTTTGCTACTTTTCGGATACAACTAGCCATGAAATCCCACATTTGGCTAGCTTCCCCCTCTCTATCCCACACACATTGGGTGATTACCTTCTCTTTGAAAATGACTTGTTTTTCTTCTTTTAGATTCCACCATCTAGTCCTTGGGCACTTCCAAGTCTTGTTCTTTTGTCTTACTCTTTTGATATGTACATCCATCACCAACAAGCGATGTTGATTAGCCACGCTCTCTCCTGGTATAACTTTGCAATCCTTACAAGTTATACGATCCCCTTTCCTCATTAGAAGAAAATCTATTTGTGTTTTTGACGACCCACTCTTGTAGGTGATCACATGTTCTTCTCTCTTCTTAAAGAAGGTGTTGGCTAAGAAGAGATCATATGCCATTGTAAAATCCAAGATAGCTTCCCCATCCTCGTTTCTCTCCCCAAAACCATGGCCACCATGAAAACCTCCATAGTTGCCTGTCTCCCTGCCCACGTGTCCATTTAAATCTCCTCCTATAAATAACTTCTCCGTCTGAGCAATTCCTTGCACCAAGTCTCCAAGATCTTCCCAAAATTTCTCCTTCGAACTCGTATCCAACCCTACTTGAGGTGCGTACGCATTAATCACATTGATAAGTTCTTGTCCTATTACAATCTTGATTGCCATGATTCTATCTCCTACACTCTTGACATCTACAACATCTTGTACCAAGGTCTTGTCCACGATGATGCCAACACCGTTTCTCGTTCTATTTGTGCCCGAATACCAAAGTTTAAACCCTGAGTTTTCTAGATCCTTTGCCTTACTACCAACCCACTTAGTTTCTTGTAGGCACATAATATTTATCCTTCTCCTCACCATAACTTCCACTACTTCCATAGATTTTCCCGTTAAGGTTCCTATATTCCACGTTCCTAAACGCATTTTGCTCTCTTGAACTCTACCCTTCTGTCCTAGCTTCTTCACCCTCCCCCGTCTAATAGGATCAAAGTACTTCTTTTGTGTGTCCCGGGTAAAGTTGATAGGAGCATATGCTCCCAAACAACTTTGAGTGGAGTCGTTCGAAAAGAAGTTTCTATGGCCCCCTTGCTCATTTAACACTGCATCCGAGTGCCGATGGAGATACAGCGACCCTTGCTCACTTATCACTGTGCTCGGGCCACACAGCGCGCCACTTACGGGTGGCGCCCTAGCTTTAGCGCGATTTTGTTCTGGATTCATTTTCATAAGGATTCGACGTGATCATGGAGTGCCGGCTGTCGACTACCTGACGCCCTCCCCCTCCTCCTTTATCCGGGCTTGGGACCGGCCATGTAAGACATAGTCGGAGTTTGAAAAGGGAAAAAATGAAAAGAAAAAAAAAAGGAACAAAGAAAGCGCTCTAAGCATCTCCTTTACTCTCTCTACATTTGTGAGAGATGAACAACAAAGAATCAAATAAAGGAGAGACCTTGTCAAAATCAAAAATACAAAGGAAAAGGAAATGAGGAGAAGAGAAAAGGGGGAAAGAAGGGGGAAGGGAGAAGGCACCAGCACAAGGAGAAGAAGTAGGGGTTTTACTGTGGAATATTTTCATTAATGTCGGTTAAAACTGACAGAAACATTTTTTTAATAAAAATCGACATAAACATTTTCATTATTGTTGGTTATAACCGACATGAGCTTTATAATATTCGTCAGTAATTATCCGCCATGAATTAATATGGGTAAAAATCCCCCCAAAATTTCCTCCAAAATTTTAAATTCCCTCCCAAAATTTTAAATTCCCTCCCAAAATTTTAAATTCCCCCAATTCAAAAATATTGTCGGTTATAACCGACAGAAGTTTTATAATATCTGTCAGTAATTATTCGCTAGGAATTTATGTCGGTTATAACCGACATGAGTTTTTTAATATCTGCTAGTATCTGCCACGAATTTATGTCGGTTATAACCGACATGATTTTTCTTATATTCACCACTAATTAAATAATGTGTCAGATATAATTTATCCGACAATATTTTTCTAAATCCGCCACCATCATCTGCCATCTAAAGCTAATATTGTAGTAGTGCAAAACTTGTTTGGGCTTTATTCCAGACCTCAAGAGGATGTTGTAGGTGGTGGTAATTGGTGAAAATCGTTGCAATAATGGGAGAATCGACGACAAGGGTTTCCCGCACCCACCGGTGTGGTTTTCATACTTTCATGGCTAAATTTCTACAATTTTGGATTGTAATAGTTGAGGGAAGGTTGTGGAACATTTTCCAAGGGGTTAGATAACGTGGTTCGTCGGAAAAAACCGACGAAAAACCATCAAAGAAGATGAAAAGGATCGGGTCGGGTCGGAAAATGGAACCGGGTCGAAGGGATCCCCCGCTCCCCTCTTCTCTCCTTTTTCCTCCTTTCGTTTGTTTCTGATTGGGCCATCCTAACTCTCTCATCTCCCTATTAGTCACACACTTCCTCTCATTTTTCTTTTATCTTCTTTCCTTTACACCTCCACCATCCATTCTTCATTTCCTTTAATCTGGGCCACCCACCGGCACTCCAGATTTTCCCCTCAACATAATCTGAAATTAATTAATTTACTAAAATGTCCTTAACTTTAAATGTTAATAACTCATTCGTTATAGCTCCAAATCATGTCCCGTTTGCGCCCATGCGTCCGTAGTGACAAGTAAAACGAGAATACGCCAAGAAGATGAGTCTCACATGACACGATGCGGTAGTCAACACAAGTCAACACTTTGCCTCGAAGGGCATCTTCATAAACTCACGTGTTAAGATTATAAAATCGTCATTTTTAGGGACAGGCTGTTACTTTTGCCTTTATTTTAATTAATTATGCTTGTAATACTAAGCTATCCTCTTCATTTTCCTTTATTTTAATTAATTATGCTTGTAATACTAAGTTATGTTATATGCTAAAACGCTGGGTATCCCAACTTCGTAGAACTTGACAAATTAGCCATCACTGTATATAACAAGGGTTCAATGGTAAAAACAATATCATTTTGAAAATTTTCAAACAAAGCTAATTGGCAATAGGGTAATTTTATTTAGACCCAACAATACTATGTTTGGCAATAGGGTAATTTTATTTAGACCCAACAATACTATTTCTACACCCAGCTATAAAAAAAACTTTTTATGTAATTCCGATATTATCCCTTATACAAAATAAAATAAGAAACTGAAAATTAAATATCTTTCTACACCCATTCAACCGAGATAGAACCCACATACATCGCCACCACTCAACCACCACTTTAGACCTTCCTCCCTCTTCCTTCTCCTGCATATAGAAGTAGTTAGGCGAGATTGCTAAATCAGCCATCGCCTTCAACAACCCGACCCAATACAAAATCCTTTTGACTCCATTTTGGACTTCTGCAACAAGTCGCTTACAGAGTCGACGATGCCGCTTAGTTTTGCCTATTAACAGCAAGGCCCTATCACGCGCAATAGAAGAAAAATGGAAAGATTCACTGGACGTTGGGTGGAATAGCCACCACAAAGAATCGGTGGGTGTGGGAGAGGTGGGGGAACACACAGAGAATATCAGGGAAAAAAAACAGTCGGGAGGGAGATAGACCCAACAAATACAGGGAAGAGACGCCAGAACAGTTGGGAAATAGGTTTGATGAGTTTTTCTTTTTCCAGTTTATTTATGTTTATAATTTATGAGGGTAAACTAGAGAGTTTAGGTAACAAAATATTAAAGTTGGGTTTAGAGAGAGGAAAAGTAGGTCCAAATAAAATTTCTCTTGGCAATATAGAGAGTAACCCAACTTACTTATAAGCTCATGCAAGGTCCCTCCTCTCATCCATGCAAGACCCCTCTCCCCATAATATGAGATTCATTCTCAACAGGGGACGACGCACTTGATTAAAATAGGAAAAACAATGAGCTCGTTTGAATGTACTTTTAAAATGACTGAAAACACTTTTTGTGAAAATGTTTTTGGAACCAATCCTTAGTAAAAAAGCAAGTAAATGCTTGAAAAACACTTAAAGTGCTTCTAGGAAGAAGCACATAACTGGTGCTTTTTGCAGAAAGCACTTTAAGTGCTTTTTGCAGAAAACACTTTAAGTGCTTTTGGAATCAAAAAAATATTTTCTCTAAAAACGCTTTCAGTCATTTTAAAAACATATCCAAACGAGCCCAATATCATTTTGAAAATTTTCAAACAAAGCACCCAATACATGGGTATTGGATAGTTACTTGATCACTTTTTTTATATTTTTTTTAATAACTAAATATTGAATCAGCTTTTTTTTTTTTTTTTTTTTTTTTTGTAATTTCGATAAGAGTAATGCTATTCTTACCACATTTATTTACCATCTTAGGTGGCAGATGAGTTGGACAAGCTAAATCGTTTAATTTCAATTTTCTTATTAATTAAAACACTTAAATAAGGAAAATTGTAGACTTCAAAATCTCTCTTGCGTTAGTAACTTAATTGGGCATGAACCCTAATCCGATAGACAAATTTGATTTTGACTCCTAATTCGCATGAAAGCTAATAGGCGTTACTTAATGAAATAATAAAAAAAAATCACGAGATGAACAACCATGGAGTACCAAAGAAGATTGGAGACAGAAATACTTGAAGGGGAATGAGGATTAGGGCTACGGGGCATGAGTCTAGAGATAGAAATCAATGGTGGTTGTGGTATACGAGTAAATTCTATAAAGATTGACCATAATCATGGAAATCAATAGAAATCAATACAAAAACTGGCATGAAAAAAAAAACAGAAAGTGGTAGGAAGAAAAAGCAGAATGGAAAGGGGAAGGAAGAAGGAGACTCCTTGTATACCATAATCATCATTTAATTAACAATCATTTTATTAATTATTGATTAACATTTTGAAATTAAATGCTTATTAATTTAAATGATGTGGCTATCTACATCATATGCCATCTAAGGTGGTATATAATTGTGATACAAAAACATGGTAAGAATAACATTATTGTTTTGATAACACTAAAACTAATATTTTGATAAAAATATTTTAGCGTACGCGTTGTATAACATTAGAATTAGAGCATCAATCTAGAAACTATGACCAGTCTCCCACCGTGCTTGACTTCTTCTTCTTCTTCTTTTTTTTTTTTTTTTTGGGTAAGATTGGAAATATTTCATAACCAGGGCCGAAGCCAAAACAATAGGAAGCCCACTTAGAAGGGGCAACGAGGGGAAATACAAACATATGCAGAAGAGGAGGGTACAGAACACTAGACGCTGCACCAAGAGCAAGGCGTCACCGCCTCCACTGCAGGAAGAACAAAAAATATTAAGGAGGGCAAGGAAGGCCATCTTTGTTCAATACACGAACCAACGAAGATGGAGGAGTATCAATCCAAGTTAATCTGCACATCTCCGTACTGCTTCTCAACGCCAAAAAGTGTGCCGTCAAATTGGCCGATCTTGGAACCCAAGACCAGCGGCAAACTTGTTTTTCCCAACAAAGCGAACAGTTTAATTTATACGGTTGTGAAAGTCCAAGCAAACTTTGCTGCAATTTGCTACAAAAAGCACAATTTCCAAACCTATTCCAATTTCCAAACCATTCACGCTGTCCATTTTTTATACATATTTTGAGACTTATTTTGTGAAGTTCATTTAACACTAAAATGACTATGGATCTAATGGTCATATGGTTTGAATTTTGGTGATTTTTTATAGGCATGCTGTTTAAGAGAAAACCTAAAAGATAAGCACTTAAATTGTTAGAATACATAACAAAATAAGCTCTACATCCTTCAATCCTAATTATATATATATATATATATATATATATATAATATTATTGGTACACAACGGAGGCATATTCTTTGCCTTCCCACTTCTCATGCCTTCCTATTCGTGTGGTCACAGTTAAGTCACGTTAATATTTTAAATTACTATTCTTTTTTGTCTTATTATATCTATAAAATAATAATATAAAATATTGACGTGATTTAATCGTGACTACACAAAACAGGAGGACACAGAAAGTAGGAGAGCAGAGAGTCTGCCTCCGTACACAACGGCTGTGGGTCTGTTGTCCCGAATTCCATGTCTCTTTGGTGTCTCTTTATTTAGTTTGATGACACGTGTTTTACAATTTAACCCCCACAAAACACTGTTACTTTTATAAAATAAATTATAAAAAATTCAAAGAAATAAGAAAACTGCCAAGACCCACCCCACAACTCCCGATACCCAGAATTTTTGCAGTTAAATTTTTCATTGGTGAGGTGCATCTCTCTCTAGTAGTCTCTACTGAGAATTGTTCTGTTGGACGGTGATTTAGAAGTCACCGTACCGTTTCTCTCCCAGGTGCATCTCTCCCTCTTGAAAATTGCATAACATTGCTATCATGATTTGATCAGATCTGGAAAAAAAGCAAACTAAAAAATAAGAGCATCGGTCATTTAGCTCCCAATTGCATAACATTGCTATAATGATTTGACGTTAAAACGTGTCAAAAAATAAAAAATAAGACACAAATGAGACAGAGAGTCCGTGACAGCAGACCCACAGCCGTACACAACAAGCCCAAAACCGCTTGAACTTCTGAAACTACAATCCCTCGTGAACCTTACCCAACCAATTCTCTCTCGATCTCTGAATACATGCCACGTGCTATAGTGCATGGTTGTCCTGCACTAAATGACTAAGTAAAAATTATTGGTACACAAGAAGACCAAAACCAATTCACCTTCTGAAACTACAATCCCTCGTGAACCTTACCCAATTCTCTCTCGATCTCTAAATACATGCCACGTGCTATAGTGTATGGTTGTCATGTACTAAATGACTGCGTAGTATTCCTCGTCAAACCCTTAAGGACCGACCACGTGTGTACGGCCTGCCACCCGTGCAAAGAAACGTAAAACCTAGAACACATTATAAAAGCAAAGCCAATACAACGTATTATTCAGAGTCAAGTACCATGGCTTCTATGTCAGCTCCACTCGTCACCTCCGCCACAAGTATCATCCCCACAACTTCTCTCTCCCCTTTCTCCCAAAAGTATCACCGAATATCCTCATTTGGAAACCCTAGGCATTCCAATTTACAAGCTGTCTCGTGCAAAGCCACAAATAATAGTAGTGACCAAAACAAAAACCCTTCCACTAGCTCCAACGATCACGACCATGAAAACCCTTCTCTAGTAAACCTAGACAGAAGAAATGTACTTATAGGTCTCGGAAGCCTCTACGGTGGAGTGGCTGGTCTTGGCAGCGACCCCTTCGCTGTTGCAAAGCCGGAGTGGTTGGTCTTGGCAGCGACCCCTTCGCTGTTGCAAAGCCAGTGTTGCCGCCTGACCTAGCCAAATGCGGAGCTGCGGACTTTCCAAGTGGAGCAGTCCCGACCAACTGTTGCCCGCCAACGTCCCAAAAAATCGTAGACTTCAAATTCCCCTCCCCTACCAAACTCCGCGTCAGGCCGGCAGCTCACACCGTGGATAAAGCCTACATCGAAAAATATGTAAACCAAAATCTAGCTGCAAGATTCAGTTACTTAAACTACAACCAAGTAGACACAAAACATCAATCCAAATAAAACCTAATTATACTAACCTGTAGAACTCCCGTTTGATGCAGTCATGGTGGATCTCGATCAACCTGAAAAGCACAACAATTCTTCTTCTCTCTGTCAGGGTATTTATCACTCAAACTAAGAATAGGGCTTAGTTCCAAAAGAGCACACACCTGTGAGAGAAGAGATTGCCATATATATATATATATGTACACACATATCCTTCTCATATTAGAATATGGATTCCCTATTAAAATCCTTATGGAAAACTACTTAAGCCTTCCTAATTCAAATCAGTTTTTCCCTGCAATAGAGTCCTCTACTGCCAAGAACTGAATTCCATCTTCTTAGAGGCTTTCTTATTCGGATTGGACTCAAACAACTAATATCCGATCATCTTATCTCATGTTCACATTCTTACATTCTCCCACTTGAACATGAGACAAAGATCAAACCTTGCCGTCACCAATCATAAGAAGTGATCACATAACCTCATCTAAGATTTAACCATCATGACCACTGTCCCATTACATCTCAAAATATAGAAACCAAGAATCTCAGACCACAACCAAATTGTAGTATTAATTCAAGGCTCACATATATTCAATTTGTAAATATGACTCATGACTAACATAAACCGTCAAACATTATGCTCCCACTTTTCAAAAGATCACAACACACATTAATCTTCACAGAAAAGCAACATAGTAATTGACTATATAACATCATTAACCACAAACTTAAAAAACAGACAAACTGTTCTTTCAAAGTTACTAATGAAACTAAATTCTAACTCAGTCCAGTATCC
The DNA here is from genome assembly GCF_042453785.1 of Malus domestica. Taxonomy (NCBI): domain Eukaryota; kingdom Viridiplantae; phylum Streptophyta; class Magnoliopsida; order Rosales; family Rosaceae; genus Malus; species Malus domestica. Next base: position 40,330,555 of record NC_091670.1, on the reverse strand, counting down.
GTACCTCAACACCTGAAAGCCAAAGTATTGAGTAGCAGACAAGGACACTTATTAAAACACAAACAACCTTAACAAACTAACTAAAGCAAGTTAAAACATAAAGCATCCTTAGTTCAGCTTGTCAGAATTGCACATACAGTTCTTGAAACACATATACTTCTGCAATCCCAAGCCTTTAACACACACGTGATTACTCCCACTGATCAAAACCTTCTAGTACTCCTATTGAAGAAACATGTTTCTTGAATTCTCCAATTGGCAGTGCCTTAGTCAAGGGATCAGCAATCATCATAGTAGTGCTAATGTGCTGTACTTCAATAACTCCTTTCTTGACTTGTTCTCTGACCTTAAGAAACTTCACGTCCATCAATCTAGATGCTGAAGTCCTTTTATTATTCTTAGCAAAAAACACAGCCGAGTTGTTATCACAGAACATTGTTACTGGTTTCTGAACCGAATTCACAATCTTTAAATCTGTCAAAAAATTCTTCAACCATGCTGCCTGTTTCATGCCTTCAAAACAGGCTACAAACTCAGCTTCCATAGTTGATGTGGCTATAATAGTTTGCTTTGCATTTTTCCACGAAACTGCCCCTCCATTGAGTATGAAGATATAACCCCCTGTGGACTTCCTGTCATCCACATCTCCAGCTAAATCCGAGTCTGTATACCCCCTGAGCTCCAAAGAATCAGTTCGGCCATATACTAACATGTGAGTTTTGGTTCTCTGCAAGTATCGAAGAACCTTCTTGGCTGCCACCCAATGTGCTTCTCCAGGATTTGCTTGAAATCGTCTTAGCATACCAACTATGAAGGCAATATCAGGCCTTGTACAGATAGTTGCATACATAAGACTTCCAATCAACGAGGCATAAGGCTTAGCTTGCATTTTCTTCACCTCCAAATCAGATCTTGGACATTGAATCTTCGAAAACTTGTCACCTTTATTGACTGGAACCTGACCACAATTGCAATTTGCCATATGAAATTTCTCCAACACTCTGTCAATGTACCCCTTTTGAGATAAACCAAGGAGCCTCATTTTCCTATCTCGAACAATCTCTATTCCTAGTACATAATGTGCTTCTCCAAGATCTTTCATCTCAAAGTTATCACTTAGCATTCTCTTAATGCTATGAAGCAATTGGGGACATGAACTAGCTAGGAGAATGGCATCAACATAAAGTACTAAGAAGATGAACTCGGAACCTGAGAACTTAATGTATATACAATCATCCAGTTTGTTTTCTACAAAACCTTATGCAGAGACAATTTGATCAAACTTTAGGTACCATTGCCTTGATGCTTGTTTCAAGCCGTATATGGACTTATTGAGCTTGCATACTAAATTCTCTTTCCCCTTTTCAACAAATCCAACAGGTTGTTTCATGTATATAGCCTCTTGTAAGTCTCCGTTAAGAAAAGCGGTTTTTACATCCATTTGATGTAATTCAAGATCGAAGTAGGCAGCTAAAGACATGATAACTCGCATGGAGTCTTTGGAGGAAACTGGAGAGAAAGTATCATTATAGTCGATCCCCTCCGTTTGAGTAAACCCCTTAGCAACCAACCTTGCTTTATATCTTTCAATTCTTCCAGCAGCATCCCTTTTGGTTTTATATACCCACTTGCAGCCTATTGGCCTAATTTCAGAGTTGGATTCCACCAATGTCCAAACCTGGTTTTTGGACATTGAATCTAACTCATCCTTCATTGCATTGTTCCAAAGAACTGCTTGAGGACTTTCAGTTGCCTGAGTATATGTAAGAGGATCATCAATGTCACCAATATCGAACTCAGTCTCTTATAAGTACACATAGTCATTGCTTGCAGTGGTTTTCCGAGCTCTTGTGGACCTTCTGATTTCAACTGGAGGTGGAACAGCAACTGGTTCACATGCTTCTGCAAAAGGAATTGTTGCAGCTTATGTTGTGGAATCAACTCCTACAGAGTTGTCATCAGGAACTCCTAAATCTTCACTCATATCTTCAATGGCAATTGATGATTGATTGGGAAACAATGAGACCGGATTATAATCCATTGTCACATGGTCCCCACCATCTGAATGCATCTCTTCAAATATGAAATTTTCCCTTGACAAATGAGAGACATCTTCATCTTCTAGGAAAACTGCATTGTGTGTCTCTTGGATCCGAGTGTGACCTTGAGGGATATAGAACCTGTATCCTTTTGATTTCTCAGGATAGCCAATAAAATAACATGACTGAGTCCTTGAATCCAGCTTTCTTTCATTAGGATTATATAACTTAGCTTCTGCTTTACAACCCCAAACATGGAAATAAGTAAAACTAGGAACTCTCCCATGCCATAACTCATAGGGTGTGGTAGATACTGCCTTGCTTGGAACTCGATTCAATATATGATTAGCTGTTTTCAAAGCTTCTCCCCACAAGAATCCTGGCAATTTTGATCTGGACATCATGCTTCTAACCATACCAATAAGAGTCCTGTTTCTTCTTTCAAAAACACCATTCTGTTGAGGCGTTCCAGGTGTGGTGTACTGCGCCACAATACCATTCTTCTCGAGATAGAGAGCAAATGGTCCCTTTTGCTGCCCGGATTCAGTGTACCTGCCAAAGTATTCACCTCCCCTATCCGATCTAACAATTTTAATAACCTTGCCTAACTGTTTTTCAACCTCAGTTTTGTAAATTATAAAACACTTAAGGGCATCAGCTTTTTCATTAATCAGAAAGGTATATCCCAGCCTTGAAAAATCATCTATGAAATTAATGAAATACTTGTTTCCACATATTGTCTTAACTGGAAAAGGACCACAGATATCAGTGTGTATGATTTCAAGTAACCCCTGGCTCATTTTGGCATCTGTTTTTCTAAAATTGGTCATTTTACCCTTTAGGCAGTCAACACATTCAGTTGCAGTAGAAAGATCTAATTTTGGAATCAAGTCAGTTTTTTACAGCTTAATTATCCTTTCTTTAGAGATGTGTCCTAGTCTTTTGTGCCATAAAATGTATGAAGTATCCTGACCTATCATTCTCTTAGTACTAATGCTGAAAATCGTGTGATTGAGTGCCTTAACAGTGCAATTTAGATTCCATAAATTATCAGACAAAAAAGCAGTCCCTAAAATAGTGTTAGGACAGTTTTTCTTGAAAATTTTGAGGCACTCATCATCACCAAGAAAAGAAAAACCATCTTTTACAATTTTAGAGGCAGAAATTAAGTTTCTTCTCATCTTAGGCACATATAGCACATCTTTCAACTCTAAAACATAACCAGAACATAAGACTAATTTGACTATCCCAATTGACTCTACTGCAACTTTAGTTCCTTCCCCAACAAAAACATTATATGTAGCATTTCCAAATTCCTTTTGTTTTTGAAAACCATTTAAAGAATTAGTTATATGCACTGAGCATCCGGTATCAAACCACCAAGAATCAACAGGTACTTCACAAAGATTTGATTCAATACAGACAAGTACTTGTTCCTTTTCTTTGCTCTTTACATAATCTTTGAAAATTTCACAGTTAACTTTTAAATGGCCCTTAGTTTTGCACCAAAAACATTTTAATTTAGACACATCTTTAGGTTTAGCTTTAAACTTGATAGATTTTCTAGGGGAGTCAACTACTTTAGCAGAATTACTGAACTTATTAGAAGTTTTAAAAGGCTTAGAACTCTTACCAGAACCAGAAAAGCTTCTGTTGTTGAACTGCTTTTTGTCATTTATAGTTTGCACAAAGTTGATGTCCTCAACTTCTTTGCCTCTTTCTTGTTTTTGACGAGTTTCTTCTTGCACACACTGTGCAATCAACTGATCAATATCCCAGTTTTTGTCTTGAGTATTGTAGGAGATCTTCAACTGACTATATTTACTGGGAAGTGCTTGAAGAATCATGAATACTAACTGCTTTTCACCTATGTTTATATCCATTGCATTGAGTCTTTCTGCAGCATATGTCATCTTCATTATGTGATCCCTTATAGAGCTTGTACCCTCCATCTTGTAAGTAGTTAATAAAGACATATACTGACTCACTTCAGCTTTTTCAGATTCTTGAAATTTCTTTTCAATAGCTTTTAGGTAATCAGCAGCCAAATCGTGCTTCTTAATTCCTCATCTGATTGTATCAGTCATGCCACTCTCAAGGATGGACAATGCTACCTTATTAGCCCTTGTCCATCTCTCAAAATCTGCCTTTTCAGCCCTTGTGCTCTGATCATTGACCACGGGTTTGGGATTCTCGATTGCTATATCAAACTCGTTTAGAGTCAACAGCAAACTGATTTCCCTTCTCCACTTCTTGTAATTTCCCCCACCAGTAAGAATTGGGATGTTAGCCAAATTCAGAGTCTTCATTGATATTGCAGACACTGTAGAACACAATGAAATCACAGAAGAACGTTTAGAGTTCCAGATTTCATCTCACAATCCTTTGTACATCATATCATCAAAACCTTTTATCCATATATATAATCTTAACAATGAAGAATTGATAAGCACATATAGAATAAAAGATTTTTCCATTTAAGAACACAGTTTTAGCAGATCTTTATCAAATGAACAGTTCTTCATAAAACTTTCTGCATAAAACAAGTGAAATCTGCAGAGGTTCTTATCGAAGAACTCCCTTCCATAGATGGTTAGAGAAAAACGCATAAACATAGGACTAATCAGCATAAATAAGCATATTTTTATGCTCACTATTCGAATCATGCTGTAGAACATAATGAAATTCAAGATAAGATTGATTAAAAAACAAATTTCAATTCAATGTTCAGGAGACATACCCGTTTGTTCTATGAGCATCAACACCCAGCAGCGGAAGCAATTAATATAAATTGTGGATACTCAATAACAATTCATATAACCCAGTTTTTCAAACCTCGAAATCGAAATCGATAGATGTCATATAACCCAGTTTTTCAAACCCCGAAATCGAAATCGATAGATGTCGATTTGTATTCCCAATTCGGAAGAGAAGATAGTTTATTAGCTCTTAACGGTCAAGTATTAATCATCATATTTTAATCAAAACGCACCGTTTCTTCTTTTCCTAATTTTAACTACCAGAACCTGTTTCGAAGTCTGAAGATCGGAATTTTATTTTGGATTCAATCAATTTTATCGATTGAATTTAAGAACATGAATCTATGGCTCTGATACCACATGTAAACCAAAATCTAGCTGCAAGATTCAGTTACTTAAACTACAACCAAGTAGACACAAAACATCAATCCAAATAAAACCTAATTATACTAACCTGTAGAACTCCCGTTTGATGCAGTCATGGTGGATCTCGATCAACCTGAAAAGCACATCAATTCTTCTTCTCTCTGTCAGGGTATTTATCACTCAAACTAAGAATAGGGCTTAGTTCCAAAAGAGCACACACCTGTGAGAGAAGAGATTGCCATATATATATATATATATGTACACACATATCCTTCTCATATTAGAATATGGATTCCCTATTAAAATCCTTATGGAAAACTACTTAAGCCTTCCTAATTCAAATCAGTTTTTCCCTGCAATAGAGTCCTCTACTGCCAAGAACTGAATTCTATCTTCTTATAGGTCTCGGAAGCCTCTACGGTGGAGTGGCTGGTCTTGGCAGCGACCCCTTCGCTGTTGCAAAGCCGGAGTGGCTGGTCTTGGCAGCGACCCCTTCGCTGTTGCAAAGCCAGTGTTGCCGCCTGACCTAGCCAAATGCGGAGCTGCGGACTTTCCAAGTGGAGCAGTCCCGATCAACTGTTGCCCGCCAACGTCCCAAAAAATCGTAGACTTCAAATTCCCCTCCCCTACCAAACTCCGCGTCAGGCCGGCAGCTCACACCGTGGATAAAGCCTACATCGAAAAATATTCAAAAGCCATCGAGCTCATGAAAGCCCTCCCGGACGACGATCCGCGTAGCTTCACCCAGCAAGCCGATCTCCACTGTGCCTATTGCGACGGCGCGTACGACCAAGTCGGCTTCCCCAACCTCGAGCTCCAAATCCATCAATGCTGGCTTTTCTTCCCCTTCCATCGTTACTACGTATACTTCTACGAAAGAATCTTGGCCAAACTCATAGACGATCCGACGTTCGCGTTGCCGTTTTGGAACTGGGACGCGCCAGCTGGCATGCAACTCCCTGCCTTGTTCGCTAACCCGGACTCTCCGCTTTACGACGAGCTCCGCGCTGCCAGCCATCAGCCGCCGACTCTCATCGATCTTGACTTCAACGGCACGGATGAAACAATGTCCAAGGATGCTCAAATCGACGCCAACCTCAAAATCATGTATAGGCAGATGGTTTCCAACTCCAAGAAACCGCTGTTGTTCTTTGGTTCGCCCTACAGGGCTGACACTGAACCAGATCCAGGGGGCGGTTCAATCGAAACGACCCCACATGGTCCGGTTCATTTATGGACCGGAGATAACACGCAGCCTAATTTTGAAGACATGGGGAATTTTTACTCCGCTGCAAGGGATCCAATATTTTTTTCGCACCATTCGAATATAGATCGAATGTGGAATATTTGGAAAAGTATAGGGACTAAAAATAACGATATTAACGATAAGGATTGGTTGGATACGGGGTTTTTGTTTTATGACGAGAATGCTGAGCTTGTTAGGGTCACGGTGAGGGACACTCTTGATAATAAAAAGCTAGGGTATACGTATGAAGATGTTGAGATTCCATGGCTCAAGTCTAGACCGACGCCACGTCGGACAAAGCTTGCGAGAAAGGCAAAGGCGGCTGGAGTGGCGAAGGCCACTGAGACGACGTCATCAGGGAAGGTGGTGGCGGGTAAAGATTTTCCAATAAATTTGGAGACGAAGATAAGTACGGTGGTGTCAAGGCCGAAGCCGAAGAAGAGGAGCAAGAAGGAGAAAGAGGATGAGGAGGAGATATTGGTGATTCAGGGGATTGAGCTTGACAAAGATGTGGCTGTGAAGTTTGATGTGTATGTGAATGACGTGGACGATGAGGATGCGGCACCGAGTGGACCCGACAAGAGCGAGTTTGCTGGGAGTTTTGTGAGTGTGCCACATAAGCAGAAGGAAAAGAGCAAGAGTTGTTTAAGGTTGGGGTTAACGGACCTGTTGGAGGATTTGGGTGCTGAAGATGATGAGAGTGTGGTGGTGACTTTGGTGCCCAGGTACGGCGCTCAGGCTGTTAAGATCGGTAGCATCAAAATTGAATTTCTTGCTTGAACAAACTGTGCTGAAACCTTTTCAGTTTCTAGTTAATGTGATCATTTTTTTCCTCAATCTATATTTTAGAATTATACCAAATTAAATTTGTAATGTTGCTAGCCACATAATCTTTCAACTACAATGTGAGCACATTCTCTCATAAGCGACTTTACGTGCGACTTGCTAACATTTGAAGTTTTGATCACAAGAAAAATAGAATTATATCAGTGGACAAGACAATTTCAAAAGAGTAATGTTGGGTAGACTAAAATTGTAAACTAAATAATGTGTCACCATAAGAAATAAGTCTGTTAATCAATACTTAAGTAATAGAGTAATGCTTGGGAGACTAAATTTGTATATTAAATCTTGGAAACTAAAGGACATGAAAGTTGATGATTGATTTATTACTTAATTGTTGATAAACGTGCTTATTTTTATTGGTGACACATCATTTAGTTTGCAAATTTAGTCTCCTTAGTATTATCTTAAATTATAATCTAATTATCAACTTCTATATCCTTTAGTTTACAAAATTTGATTAACATATCTACATGCCTTATGCATTTTGGGCCAAAAAGTGAGTACCCTTCACTCCGTGCCAACGTTTCACAGGCCTTATGAACATACAACACCGAGAAAAATGGAGATACGATGCAACCAAATCCCAATAAAAGAATAAAGAGAAAAACTGAGATTAAATATTAAATGGAACACTTTTTCTAGCTTGAACACTAAAATTTAAATTAGATTTTAATACTAATGGAAATGTCAAAGTAAATTTGAACAAACAAAACTACGGATAAAAATTAAATTTGGAATGAAAGTTGTGATAAATTTAGGGGTGTGTTATCCACACATTCATTTTTACTTCTCACACACCCCTTGTTAATTTCTGTTCATTGATTTTCTTCAATTCATCTGATCCGACAACCGAAAAAAAAAAGTGTGAAAGAAGTAAAAAATGTGTGTGGATATCACGATCCCTAAATTTAAACATTGGTGACCTAAACTAAGGGGGAAATTAGTATTCCAGTAAATTTATTTCATAAATTGCTTATGATGTGCTTTTATGAGCTGTAATGGGGTGTTGGGGGTTGGTGATGGCAGCGACGATCATTGCATAAGTGGTGGCAACAACAGCGTCCTTTTTCAATTTGTTTTTAATATTTTTTTGAATAATACATTCATCATTCACGAGGTCATGTATCTTTACTTAATTAATTTCATAATTGTATTTAGAGAAGTGTTATTAGCATTTAAAAAAACCTCATTCTACACTTTTCACAAATTTATTTTTCTTTTAATATATAGAAAATTTAGAGTGTAGAATGAGATTCTTGAAGTGCAAATAACAATTCTTTTATATTTATTATCTTAATATGTATTTTGAATCATATATCATTTGATCGTTCAAATGTATTCAATAATTGTACTTCATCAAAAATATATTAGTTGGTTCTCACACTGTCGATGTATTTTATACATTTGAATGCATAAATGATCTCTGATTCGAATAATTTTTCTTTATAGATAATATTCCAATGAAGATTAAAAAGCTGAACGCTTTTAATTATAAAAATTTTATACTAAAGAGGAATATCACTATATTGTAATACTAAATGATATTTAATTATCTTTTTTTACATAAGATTTAATTAAATTGAAAGATTACCTATAATTAGTGATTTAAACACGTGGCACAATGAGGACAAGGAAAATAAAGAAGATATGAAGACCAATAATGAATTTCCCCAAAAAAATGAGGAGTACTACGTACTGCATAGTGCATACACTGGATTACAGTGTCTTGAAAGTGTACTAACGGGTGGTAATATTGGCACTGTACAGAATAAATACGACTATTTAAACCTAATCAGCTTTGCATATAAACATCAGTACCCTTTATTGAATGTATTATCTCTGTCCTTACAAAAAAAGAGTGTATTTTCTCTTTCCTTTTCATGGCCTCCTCAATCTTCTGCTGGCTCTGTGATGCTATTAGTAGTTGATTTTCGGTCTCCCTTGTTTGATACAAGGTGAAGTATTTCCTCATTGTTATAGTCGAGAAATGCTAAGGAGACTATTTCAAAAGTAAAAAATTTCATGAATCCTCTACCATCTCAAAGTTTAGTAGTAATTCCGATGGGATGGAAATGGAACACACTCGACTACCTCAAATTGCATTTCATTGTGGGCAAGTTCATTTGAGGATTACTTTTAAACATGAATGTGCAGAAGGAAAAAATTGGCGTACTTTCTCAACGTTATAGGTATACATGCTATTCCTTATGTAGTTTCCAAGAGAAAATTTTAGTTGTGATGCAGTCAATCTCATGCTAAAAGCTTCATGCCATTGAAGAAGCTCGACTGCTCAAGGAAGTAAGTGATTTTTCTATCTTAAAGCTTACATTTGGAAGTATTAACTTTGATGTATTGGCTTAATCTGACTGGGTGTTTTTCTCTTCAATCCTAGCTTCCGGGCCTTGAGTAGCTTATATTATGGTTTCGTGGTGATCAGGATTCAAGCATGCATATGGATTACTCTACACAGACAGGTACACAGTTCATTAATTAATTAATTTGTTTATTTTTAAATAACGCAACATGGATCACTAGATATATATGTTTATATTCACATATATGTTCTTAAAAAGAAATTTTTACTCAAGCTGCATATCAGCAAATAAACATGTGAAGGCGTACGTATACGCTAAGATAAAGGGTAATGGAGATCATTAATTAAGATCATATTTCGTAAATTCTATGACGTAGTTGTTGATGCTTTGATTATTACTTAAGTGTTAATTAATATGTTTATTTTTAATTAGTGAAGAGATTTTCCAGCGCATGGAGAAAATAGCTTGGAACACCAACTGTTACAATACAACTAGTTGGAAACTTGAAAATAAAAGATTTCCAACCAAGTATATATTATGACACTTGGTGTTCTAGACCGTATTTTCAGCACACTGAAATTTTTTCCTATTAGTGACACATCACATAGTTTACAAATTTGATCTACCTAATATTATAACTACTAGAAAATGTCATTTTGCCGACAAAGCAAAATTTTATTGGTACAAAAATCTTTCCCCAACAAAATATCCGAATTGTAGGCTAGAAACCAATAGGTTTAAGGTGACAAATAAAATTAGGGGTGAGAAATTTTGCCATAAACCGATTTACTGACCAAACCATACTGGTTGGCTCAAAATGGTATGGTATAGTTTTGACATTTTTTCATAATCGGTTGGCATTTTACCGAACCGACAATTAATGGCATGGCTTTGGTAATTGATTTTGTATGCCGGCGGTATGCCATACCTACCGATATATATATATATTTATTTTTTTTTCTTTTTCTTTTTCTATTTAGATATTTTAAGTATTTTTTTACATGCTTGACTCCTCAATTTTAGAGTTTAGAAAATAAATGACTCCTTAGTTTTAGGGTTTTAAAAATATATGTATGTGTATATGATTCATGCCAAAATCAATATATAGAAAATATTGTTAACAAAATTGATAGCATGATGATTACTGATACTATATATACACGTACATATATATTATTTTGAATGTATATTTGTTGCTTATGTTTAGGATAATGGAGTCTAGCCAATCAACTACTAGTGCACAACATGGATTAACCCAAAATGAACCACACAATGCAACCGAACAAGCATCCCAATCTGAAAATCAAATTGAGCCCTTGGAACTGGAAGATAGCGAGGAAGAAGTGGAAACCACCGGTTGTGCCATTTACCAACCGAACCAGCCAATCATTTTGGCTGAACCGATTTTTGGCAACCGCAAGAAGACGGTTGGCTAACGGTAACTGATTTTCGGTAATTATGTATATGTGGCTGGCAAGTGGCACAAGAAATTTGACACGGTTTACCAACCGAACCCAATCCTAAATAAAATGTTGTGAAAAATAAGCTCACCCGACGAAGCATCTATTTGTCAAGAATATCGTCGACAGAGTCTATTAGAAAAAGGCGCGATTGTTTCCCTCCTTTAAACTTGTTTTTTTTTTTTTCAAGTACCGCGATTGTGGCAAGATTTTCTCTTCTTGGATTGACCATCCAAGCAGCTATTCTCGTCTGTTCTCCACCATATCAATTGCTCTCTGTTGCCGGTGCAGTTCCTCTATCGGTTCCTCATACGATTCTCTCTCTTATCAGAAACCCAAATCCAAACCCAGTTACCAACACCCAGATCGTTGTAAGTTTATAACCTTTCTCTTGTTTGAAATTTCAATTTTCAAGGTTCGATCTATCTATAATTGCTTGATATGTAATTTGGGGTTTTTTGCCTTTTCTTTTCTGGTCAACAGATGCTTTCACGGAACCCCTATCAGAGGAAACGCTCTTCCTTTCATCTCTAGGTATCTTCTCAAATTCTCTCTCAATTGATACTATAATATTTGTTAGAATTATTAGATTTAGGGGTTGGCTAAATTAATTTTACGGATTTTGATTGTGGTTTGCGTTCTGATTTCGTTTTAGATGGATAGGAGGGTTTTTTTTGTATATTCCCTGCACATTGCAAAATTCCGGGTCTATTTGGGGGGTTTTGGTGTTGCAAAGACTGAAGCTCAAAGAAAATGGTATGTATACTGACAAATGGTTGTATAGAAGTGAGTTTGTAAAACTTGGTAAGAATCTTTAAGAAATTTAAAGGCATCAGAAGCCAAAACTGAAGCTCAAAGAAATAGGCTTAAGTATGTCAAGGCATTTAAAAGTGGGCAGAAATTGATTGAAGTTCCAAGAGAAGTTCGGAAGTGGTCTCTCATTTTTGTACAATTACAATTGAAAAGGTACCTATGTTCTTTTTCATGATAAGATACAATCCTTCTTGTTTCTTGGTAGGTACAACAATGTGGACTTTGAACAATGTTAATAATATTTTCCACTATTTTGAAACAGATTTTTATTTTACAAGTAACTAGGTGACTTGTATCTTTTTGGTGGAACCTAGGTTTTGACAGTTTGATGAGCTAGAAGGCGCCATGTTTGGATTGCCATTTTTCAGTCATACTTGGGCATCGGGCAGTTCTATCTCTATTGGTATGATGAGCTGCGGTTATTCTTTCTGTTTTTCACCCTATGTTCGACATTTGTTTTGGTTTTCGATGACTACTTAATCAGTGTTTATATGATGAATATTGTAGGCATCTGAAGCAAATAAGAGTCCTCCCATAGAGGTATTCCTTTCTTACTTTCTTTATCCCTTCATTTTCTTTCCTCTTGTAAATTGTGTGGTTTTTCTTTATCTTTGAATTTGATAATTATTCATGACTTCTGTGAGAGGGACAAGTACTGCATTTTCTACTTCCTAGCAGATTGTTGTGTGAATCGTAAACAATAAAACCACATATTATTACTTGTAAAATGATTAATGGCTACAATTTGATTATTTCGGTCACACGTCAAACCAGCATCCATAAATTAAAGGTGCAACACCTTATTTGGGATAAAGTGTGAACTTAATTTTCATTGTGCCATATAGCATATTAAGTCACCCGTCAAACCCTATAAATTGTTTCCTTATATTAATGCAATAGATTGTGATTCACCTTTTATATATACTCTGAGGGCAAGTTTAGTAAACTGCCGTTTGTTCATGGTAAATGGATTCAATGATTATGACAAGTTCAGTTTTTTTTTTTTTGGTTGAACAAACAATATTAACTACACTAAAGGGAGATGAGTTGGTATATAAATAGTTGAGTATATATGTTATTACAAAATTGCGATCTTATCATAATTTCCATATCATATTTGTACTATTTTTCTAATAAAAATGAGATTCGCATGTGTTGATGGGCAAATAGAACCCACATGTGTTGATGGACCCTATCTTTATTGGAGAAAGAGTACAAATGTGATAAATATAACATTACTCATGTTATTATGAATGTATAGTTATAATGTCTACACAATACAAAGGAGAAATTAGGTTCTCATCTTTTCTTTTGCTACTCCATTGATTAAAATTCTATTTCTTTTCAATTTTTTATCAAGGTCCTTGGGTATTAATAACATCATTAATTATTTCAATAATAAAATATATTTTTTATGTCTAAATATATTCATTTAATGTTAAAAATGTTACAATTAGTATATTTATATTTATGACTAAATTTTTTATCATATATTTTTAGTTTTAGTTTGTACCCATTTTTAATTTGTAATTCTTTTTTAACTTGTACCAATTTTCTTTTCGGTTTTAATTTGTACCCATATATTAATTTCTTTTTGTGCCCATATTTTTTAAAGTTTATTTGTATTTGTACACATATATTTTTTTGTATTTGTACTTTTTATTTTGCTAAATGTACCCATGCTAATTATATGAACCCATTCATGTAAAACTTTTTAATCTTAAAATGTACTCATTCTTAAATATACCAATTTGTTATATGTAAAACGTACCCTTTTTTTGTATAAAATCTATTCAATTTTTTTTTCTAATCCATTTTTAAACTTATATGGGTACATTTTTTTTCTTTGATTTTAAAATGTATCCATGTCAAGTTTAATCGAAGAAATTTACTAATGTTATTAAGCCTAATATCTTTCTTTTTTTGTGATTTTGAAGAATGTACCCATGTTTTGATACAATAAATTTTTTGGTTAATTTTGATGAATGTACCCATATTTATACACACACACACACACACACACACACAATAGTATATTTATATTTTAATATTTTTAATCCCACAAATTATGGTTTTTTTAATTTAAAATCTCATTTATATAAACAACTAAAATTTCTAATTTCTAATTAAAAAAATATAGTAACTTACATAGAAATAAATTATCACATTAATTTCAGGGATCTTGATAAAAAATTAAAAACCAACAAGATTTCAATCAAATAATATTCATAACTAAGGACCACATCCAAAGTCTCCCAAATAAAAATAACCATACTTGATCTTCTTCTCTATGTAATCAGTTCAATCTTGTTAATGAAAATCATATATAGGAAACTCTCACAGCTAAGTATAGGAATCTCTCTATCTCTAGTCTCTTCTTAGGCCATCTCCAACCGAAGGATGGCTCGTTTTAGCCCTCTGGCTCTTCAAGAAATTAATATTTTAATGAACATTGTTGGGTCATATTTCTTACCATCTCTAACTGAGGGCCAAAGGGTCATAGGGCTAAACATAGTCATGTCACAAAAAAAACTATCTCCAATCGAGGGCCAAAAGGTCAAACATAATTTATTTTTAAATTTAAAAAAATTTGGCCGAAAACAAAAAAAAATCAAATCTAACGGTTAGGATGATACGCTCTCGTGCCACAAACAAGTACCTACATTAGGATCTTGTTGCACATCTTTGGGCCAAAAGAAGCATGAAGTAGGCATTTAAATTTTATGTTCTTAAATGTTTTTTTTTATGTTGTATAATTTTTATGTTGTTAAATGTTATTTAATGTTGTTTAATATTGTTTAATTTTGTTTAATATTGTTTAATGTTGTTTCATGTTACTTAATTTAATATTGTTTAATGACTTAGGAAGTTATAGGAATTTTCTTTTTTACTTAATTTAATGTTGTTTAATGGCTTAGAAAGTTAAAATTTGTTAAAAAAAAAATTCAAAAATAACGGTTAACTGACGTCATCTAGTTATTGTTGGAACTGGGGCCAGCCAGTTGGCCCTTTGGCCCTTTTTTGTCTAATGGGGTCCACGACCCCTTTGGCATGGCCTTTGATTGGAAATGGTTTTCAGACTATTTTCGGCCCTCTAGCCCCCTGGATCTTTCGGTTGGAGATGACCTTACTATCACTAAGAATGACTTCTTTAGGGATGTTTGATAACCATTTTATTTTTAGCTTTTGTTTTTATTTTTTTGAAAGCTAAAAACTGAAATCTTGTTTAGTAACTTTCACTTTTCAGTTAAAAAAATTGAAAATTATTTTCATGAGTTTTGAAAGGGTAATGTTAGACAAAATTTTAAAAACTAAAGGACTGGAAGTTGATGAATGATTTATTATTTAAGCATTGATAAACGTAATCATTCTTATTGGTAACCCATCATTTAATTTGTAACTTTTGTTTATAAATTTAGTTTTCCTAACATTACGAGAGATTTTTCAATGTGACTATCACACGAGGTGATACATCACGTGTTTTCATATAAATGGTGGGATATGTGTGCTAAAAGGTTAATAATTTAAAAATTAAAATTTTCCACCATTTACATAAAAACGCATGGTGTACCATCCGTGTTCCCGTCACAACTAAAAATTTCTCTTAACATTACCCATTCAATAATGCTATTCTTACCATCTTATTATACCACATTTAGTATACCACATGATGTGGAAGCTTAGGTGTCAACCTAGGTGGAATTTCTGTTTATTTTTGCTCAAACCCTACCCGTTCAACTTCCTTGTTAGATACGTTTCATCTCTCCACCTGATCTGATCCAACATATGATAATTCCAATGAAAATTCAAGCCAAAACCTTGGACAACATCGGGATATAACATGGAATGAAATTTTCATTCCTATAGAGGATTAGGAAAAGATTTTGGTGCTAACCAAAAGTCCATGAAGAAAAAAGAAAAGAGGTTGTCTTCCAAATCTTCTTCTATTCGGAAAATCCTCAGCAGTAGAACAGAGGAAAATATCGTATCCAATCCTTTTCATATTTTTGTTCAATGTTGCTGGAATTAAAAACCTATCAAATCCAACACTTGGCCAGAAGGCATAAACCATTAAAATTGCAAACTTGATTTGGTGGCAGAGCAAAACAATCACTGGGAGCACCATCAAGATATTCGGCCAGTTGGCAATGATGAAGGGGGTCGAGCACCATCGATCGTTGGTGAAGGAAGGTGAAATTGGAGAGCGAAGAGGGAGGAGGCCCAGCGATGAGGCTTGAAAACGGGAGCAAGTAGGTTTCATTATTATTTTTTAATTATTTTATTAATAAAAATCATTGAGTAAAATCGTAAAATCGTAAATATCCACCTTAGCTGACATGAGATTTTTTTAAAACTTATGTGGAAGTCCATCTCAATTGCCACATAAGATGGTATAAAATTATAGTATATTTAGATGGTAAGAATATTGTGAACACGAAAATTTCCTGAAACGAAAGAGATAAGAACAACGTGCACAAAATAATATTTGTATTTTGATGATTTAGGGTTACAATCTCTCTCTAATTTGATCATCTGATTCGATCTCCGTAAGGTGTTGATTTGTAGATGTTTCGTTGATCCAAGGGCCGTCGAGGCTTGATCTTGGATGAACTGTTGGATGTTTCTTCAAGGGGCCGTGGGCTTGATCTTTGAAGGTGGATTTGAGCGGATCTTCAAGGAGCCGTTGGGGCTTGATCTTGAGGATGAGTGTTTCTTCAAGGGCCGTTAAGGCTTGATCTTGAATAACGGTGATGAACGGATCTTCAAGGGCTTTTGGGCTTGATCTTGAAGAACGGTTGGATGTGTGGATTTGTTGATGATGTTGACCCAAGGGCCGTCGGGGCTTGATCTTGGAAGAACGATGAACGAAGAACGAATAAGGCTTTCTTGATTCTTCGGGATGAACGGATGATGAACAATGAACACTTTCTTCAAGGGCCGTCAGGGCTTGATCTTGAATTGGTAGAAGTTCTTCAAGGGTCTTTGGGGCTTGATCTTGAATTGGTGGATTGTTGATCCAAGGGCCGTCGGGGCTTGATCTTGGAAGAACGATGAACGAAGAACGAAGAACACTTTCTTCAAGGGCCGTTGGGGCTTGATCTTGAATTGGTGGATGATTGTTAATCCAAAGGGCCGTTGGGGCTTGATCTTGGAAGAACGATGAACGAAGAACGAAGAACACTTTCTTCAAGGGCCGTTGGGGCTTGATCTTGAATTGGTGGATGATTGTTAATCCAAAGGGCCGTTGGGGCTTGATCTTGGAAGAACGATGAACGAAGAATGAAGAACACTTTCTTCAAGGGCCGTCGGGGCTTGATCTTGAATTAGTGGATGATTGTTGATCTAAAGGGCCGTTGGAGCTTGATCTTAGGATGAACGATGAACGAAGAACGAAGAACGAAGAGAGCTTTCTTGATTCTTCGGGAACCTGGATGCTTGAGAGTTTCGGAGTTTCAGAGCTTCAGAGCTTCAAGAATTTTGCCTAATGATTTTGGTTCCTTCAAATGAATGAAATTGGCTTCTATTTATAGAATTTTCCAATGCCTAATTTTGAATATAATATTCCAGATGAAATAAGTCGTTTCTGCCAGGTGTTGACATGTGTCCTGTTTGATGACTTTTCCAACTTATTTCGATTTTTTGTTTAGACATACGCTACGTGTAAAATTTATGTAATACATGAGCGTTGAAACTTTGATTTATCGGTCAACATTTATTTACCGAAATTTCGATGTTTACAAATATCATTACTCATATTTTTATCCTGACGCTAATTATTTGGCTGACCCCATCTTGAAGTCTTTCTTCTCCTATTCTAGTTACAAATATGATACTCTTATTATATATTTGTATCATTATTTATGCATTGATGGTCTTTATCTTTATTAGAGAGATGGTACAAATAAATGTTAAGTGTGATATTACTCTACTAATGACACCATAAAAAAAAGCGGTAGTCAGCCACACAACTTCCCTACACCCTTGGACTTTTCTCGCTATCCCGTTATGCAGAAGATAATTCCACAATATTATCATGGTAATTCAACCAAGATAAACATTTAAATTTTTCTTATTTAATCCACATCATTATATTTGATCCCACGGCTTAGAATTTTTCTCATTCAACGATCTCGATTGCACAGACCGGATATCTAATATTGGGTACAAACACTAGCATAGATGGAAGGGGTGTGGATTGGAGAATTGTAGCCCTACCAGATTAATATGCAAATCTAACATTGTCATAATTTCTTGCCCCTACTGTTTTACCATCTTCATCGGGAACCAAACAGAGGAAGTTGGAGACAGTGAGTTCGAGCAATAAAGGACAGTGGGTTCGAGCAATTGAGGACGGTGAGTTCGAGCAATAAAGGATAGTGAGTTCGAGCAATCGAGGACGGCGAGAGAGAGGGACCACGATATAGAGCGAGAGAGAAAATAGAGAGTGCTGCGGCATAATTTATACGGTTGTGAAAGTCCAAGCAAACTTTGCTACAATTTGCTACAAAAAGCACAATTTTCAAACCTATTCCAATTTCCAAGCCTTTCACGCTGTCCATTTTATATACATATTTTGACGCTTATTTTGTGGAGTTCATTTTGTAATGTATATCAACGATTTTTGAATCGTCTATATTTCAATTCAATATTCATAAATAATCAATGTAAAAAATTAGACAAATTCTAAAATCATTAATTCACTCATTTGTAGTGAAGAAAAACGTAAGCATTTAAATCATTAAAATACATAACAAAATAAGCTCTACAAAATGCGTGTATCCTTCAATCCTAATTTATATATATATAATATTATTGGTACACAACAACCCCAAAACCGCGTGACCTTCTGAAACATTGCATGTTGATGTGAAGTGGAACCGACGTTGCAAAGATGAGTTGAGCTGAAGCCTAATTTCTTAATTAAAATGTTGTAAACTCCCTCTGTGTTTATGATTCGAAACTTCTTTTTTTTAAATTGTTGTAATAATTTCGAATTTTCTCACTCTTTTAATAATAATAATTTCATTTAAAGAAAAAAATTGCTGTAAAAGAGCTCAATTTGCTAGAACGGATAAGCAACTGAAATTGATTAAAAATATAAAAGAAAAAAACAAAGACTGCTAATTAAAATCTATTGGTTGCTTAACAATACTAAAAAAAAAAAATAACACAACTTGTTGGAAATAAACTATAGAGAAAAGAGAACAAGAGAGACAGGAGAGATTGGGATGAGAAAATTAGACTTCCATTATCATTAGCCATCTTTACGTAGGGCAACAAATACATGAGTTATCATCCAAAGGTACCCCAAGAGCGTTTCTACATTATTATGGTGTTTATGATGGTTTACTACCATACAATGTATAAAGATATCCACATTTTGTTCCACGGTACTCTCCCTTGGATGTTTGTGTCTCAATGATCAGTTATGTTCACAATTAATGATAGTTGAAAAATCCAATAGAACAAAACCAAAGCGAAGGAGAAAAACTGAGCACAGTTAAAAAAACATTGATAAGGTGTTTATTTTAAATGCATGTAAGTATTAAATACATGATTGACCTATTCCTAATTAACATAAATATTACTGATATATTGTCACTATTATAACTTTTTATCGATTATATACAAAATCACCAATTTTCTTTTAAGTTTCCAACAAATTATATCATTACACCTAGAGATACAAGACTATGTTTCCGAAGCATTGATTAGAGCTTTTGTCTCTGGTAGTTGTTATTGATGTTAGCTTTTAATTTGGTTCTACATGATTGACCTATTCATAATTAACATAAAAATAGGTAAATTACATAGGACCCCCTCAAGTTTGAGGTCTATTACAACCCCATACAACATCTTTAAAACATTTCACTTTCATACCTCACTTGTTATTTTATTTCAAAATAATACCTCCGTTAGATTTTCCATCCATTGGTCTGTTAAATGCTGACGTGGTTGTTGTGGAGCCAAAATAATCACAAGGCGACACGTGGATTTTTGGGTAAAAGAGAACAAAAATACCCTTGAGGCATATCGAGATTCCTACGCGTGAGCGGCAGACAATCATCCTCAACCAAGTCAAAAGTGCCCAAAATAGGTAACAATTTAAAGCTTATTTCATCAAATCCTTTCTATAAGGTAATTCCTAATACCTAATTTGTTCTATATATTTTGTATTCCATTATTTAGCTAATCAATTAGCTAAATAATATTTTCCTTTCATATTCCCTAAAAATTGATTAATTACCTAATGAATCCCTTAATTATCAATTAAAACACCCACTCACACCTAAAACCACTAAGAAGCCGGCCACCTCCCTTTTCCTAACCTTTTTCACCTTTCTCCATTTTATTACCCCATTTATACAAATAATCAATTTTGTAACCACCAATTTATTCTTTAGGGTTTAATTAGCCAAATAAATTGACTAATTAAACCTAAATTAAACCCAAAAACCCTAGCTAGGCCGGCCACTTCCTATCCCTATAAAAGTGATCCCATTCTCACCAAAAATCCATTCCAACACTTTGGCAAAAATCTCAAAATTCTCTGAACACTCTATCTCTCTAAATTCTAACTTTGGCATCAGAGGTTCTTCGGCCAAAGCCCCCCCATTCATCGTGGGCGTGTGAGGCTCTTGGCCTTAACCTAAGGTGTTAATTGTTTTGTAGGTGCAAAATTGTCTAGGATCAAGGAGGAAGAAATTTGCATCCACAAATTGGTGCTTTCATTGAGAGTTGAGATCTATACTCGTAGAAGACTCTCGCATAAAAAGGTTTTTCTCTATTTTCTAGTCCATTTGAATATTTTTTCATACGTTCTTATTATTAGAATTTTTTATTTGCAAAGGTTCTTTGATAAAACGTATAAGAAAAATATAATGGCTAGAAATTTAGAAAATTCCATAAGTGAAAATTCTAATATTCAAGAAATGGGACCACGACGATCCACGAGGCTAAATGTGATCATAGGAGCGGCACCATCACTACGGGGCTCCACCATGGCAACCACCGCGGTGGCCATCACGGTCACCACTACCCGCGGCGAGGTCCATGGCACAGCTACCACTGCCCGAGCCGTGCCATCCAAGGCTCACGACACCAAGGCCACGGCCCAAGTCATGTCACTCCAAGCCAAACCCGAACTCAATGTGTTACCAAGCCGAGCCCAAGCCTCGCACCCATGTGCATCACACTCCAAGCAGTTTGCTCCTGCCGAGCAGCCCACTCTCGTAGCCCAGCCTACTCCTGCCGAGCAGCTCACTCTCGTGGCCCAGCCTGCTCCCGTGGCTTTCCAAGCAGCCCAAGTCGGCCCAAGACTATCTCAACCATCCGGACCTACCATCGAGCCGGGGGCATTCTCACCACATTTTTTCGTAGATTTGACATTTCCCAACTCAAATCTCGAGCCCGGAGTCTACCACCCTTCCACTGCCCAAGAAGGCACATTCCTTCCAAGCTATTCCAATCCAAATGACGAACAACACTTGTCTCGACAAGTCGTAGCGTTTACGAGCACCCTTGCACAACAGACAACCTTGGTGAATCAACTTTTGCAATGCACCAGAATCCAACGTGCCCCAAACAAGGTATCCCGAAGTAGGACAAGGGCAGACGAACCTTTCCCGCAGCGTTTCGGCAAGCAGCCACTCGACCAGCCACGAGCCGAGCGTTCGGGCAGTGTACACTCCCAATTGGGCTCCCGAGATAACGTATACTCTCGTCTTAGCG
Source organism: Malus domestica (assembly GCF_042453785.1). Lineage (NCBI taxonomy): Eukaryota > Viridiplantae > Streptophyta > Magnoliopsida > Rosales > Rosaceae > Malus > Malus domestica. The sequence goes on along the minus strand of NC_091670.1, from coordinate 40,308,979 downwards.
CGCGGAGGAGCGTGCACTCTCGACTAAGCCCACGGGTGAATATACATTCACGGTTAGGGTCATACTCTGATAGTCAACATGAGCAACCTTCCAGGTAAAGTGTTCATTCGTGGCTAAGCCTGCAAGGAGCATCTTTCACCTCACATTGGAGTAGGCAGCACGACGGACGGAGAGAAGTAGTCACTCAATCCAGCTCAAGTTCAACTAGCAGCCTGCGAAGAACTCGCTCACCTACTAGGACCGCACCACATACACTGCATCCACGGTATAGACGAGCCAAACACATGGAAGAGCATCCTAGACCAGTAAGTTATGGCTAGGGGCAGCCGAGAGCTCTGCTACCCTAACAAATGAAAATTCAGGAAGAAGTAGAGAGACTTTTAATCAAGCGATTGCATGATTTCTAACGCAACAAGGTCACCGACGAGGCACTACGACGGAACATGACCAACATAAGCAGGTCACCCTTCACGGATGAGATCGAGCTGGCAGAGCCTCCATGCGAGTTCAGTATGCAACATTTCATATCTTTCAAAGGGGATGAAGACCCGAAGAGACACTTAAAGCGCTACCGAAGCACAATGATCCTTTATCGAAACAACGATGATCTCATGTGCAAGATATTCGCCACCACTATGAAGGCGAGGCACAAGATTGGTTCTACACCCTGCCGCCACAATCTATCTAGAATTTCTACGAACTTTCTTTGGTTTTCACCAAAGAATATTCATCTTATTGCTCGATCAAAAAGAAGTCCGACCATTTGTTTGACGTAAAAAAGAACCCAAAGGAGTCACTTCGTGACTATGTGAAGAGATTCAAAACAGAGAAGGCAATGATAGTCGGATGCAGCGACTCAATAGCTAGAGCAGCCTTCCAAAAAGGCCTTCCAGCAGACCACCCGCTATTTAGAAAATTGATCATGAAAGAATATCTAACTCTGGTAGACTCTTTTTCTTTGGCAGAGAAGCATGCACTTTGGGATGAGGCTCGCCAATGCACATTCAAGGGCTTGAAGAAGTACCCAACATCACCTCCCTAGAAGCAGCAGAGGACTTATTCGCATGTTTGACGGTATCTAAAGTAGAAATAAGCTGTACCGTCATGCGAGAAGAGTTGGGGGCCCAACTACATGTATTTTATAGTTCAAAAGCTCTCCTCGATGCTATTAAAAATTCAAAAGCTAACTTTGGTGATAGTTGTTGTAACCCAAAAGCTTAAGTTTTACCTTCAAATGTACGCAGTCATCATCATGACGCACTATTCCGCCTAATCCAAACCCGTGATGATAAAGACGTAAACCCTGGCAGATGCAAAGTTTTCTGACGAACGCAACAACTCAGCCCAAAAGACACGCCAAGGGCAGACGAACACTAGAAGGAACACTTAAAAGCAAGTTTTGTCCTCGTCGCCTCAGAAGATTCTACGTAAGAGCAACATGTACTAGCAGTCGAGCACTACCTTCTGCTGCGCGTCATACGACCCTAGCCGACCTTTGCTCCATTATTCAGCTCTAGAGTGGCCTAATACCGGAAGTTGAGCATCTCCTGCTACATGTAACATGGCCCCAGCTCCACGACTCTCTACCGCGCCTTCAAACCTAGCCTTGACAATGTAACAAAGCGGCCCAACGACGCTTCGAAGGTAGCCGAGCACACTTTAGCCATACCTACTCCCTCAATGGAAATTTCTGGCATTTGCATGTCGACGGCGCATCCAACTACAAAGGCTTATAAGTAACCGTGGTTCTTGCCACCCCAGACGGTTCAATGCTCGAGTAAGCGATCACTCTAAGCGTCAAAGCACCTAACAACGAAGCAGAGTACAAAGCCCCACTAGCAGGCCTTCGAGTGACAAAAGACTTGGTGGTGAAAAAGCTTTCAATTCATTCTGATTCCCAGCTAATCACCAGCCAGACTACTAAGGGCAAATGCATGATGATCGTGGCAACCAACTATTTCACCAAATAGGTAGAAGCAGAGCCCATGACGATCACAATTCAAACGGACATAGAGCGCTTCATATGAAAGAGCATCATTTGCCGATTTGGCATACCTTAATCCATCGTCACCAACAACGGCCCGTAATTCGTGGGCAAAGATTTGGCGAAATTCTTCTAAAAATATGGCATCAAGCAGCACATGTCTACGCCAAGATATCCTCAAGGCAATAGGCTGGCCAAAACATCCACTAAGATGATCCTCGACTGCCACAAGAAATCCCCTACCAATAAGAAAAGAAAATGGCCAGACAAACTCCCTGGATGTCTATGGGCACATCGCAACACCAAAAGACGAGCAACCGAAAGGAGATGGCCACAAGCTTAAATTTGGCAGAGGAGAAGTGCGAGCAGACTATCATCTGCATTACAACTTACCAGCAGTGGTTCTTTTCCAGCCACAACAAAAAGGCCAAAATCTGGCAGTTCCAGCCCAGAGATCTAGTCCTAAGAAAAGCCTTCATCACTGCCAGCAGAGAAGCTCCAAAAAGATGAATCTCATCCGAGAAAGTCTGTATAAGATTAGCCGAGTAGGCAGCAAGAGCAATTACACAACAAAAAAAAAGTTCGAAAAGCAGTAGAGCGCCTACAATCTGAAAAGGTGCCATGTGTAACCTCCCACTACATCAAAGCCCGAAGACTCAAGAAGCTCGATGGGTACCACCACACAAGTTGAGGACTATCCAGTTGTTATGCAGTTCCTACCTTACGGCTAAGTTCTCGTTCGTTTCACTCGTTTTTCAATGAGGAATTTAGAAGTAATCACAACTTGACTCGATCACATGCTTATAACAACTAATCATTCCTGCACTTCAAAAGAAGACTGCGCCCTTCTTAGGGACTCATCGCAGGAATTGCGCCCCCCGATGGACCAACCATGCTCTCCAGTGCGAGAGGGTAAACTAATTGCTCTCCAGTGCGAGAGGGTAAATTAATTACTCTCTAGTGTGAGAGGGTAAACCAATTCCCCGACACTCATATGGGTCAGCTCTCTAAGACGGGAGGATAAACTTTACACTCCGAATATCCAGACGCTGATGAGCCTGGCTACCCTAGTATAACTAGATGTACGATGGCTTGAGCCGGGATTCCTAGAAGTAGCCACAATGGTCTTTTTCAAGGCTTAACTAACTGAAGGATTTTGGGTCTCTTGGTCTAATCTGTGGGGAACCGGGAGCTAGAGACGGATGGGGCACATTACGCAGTACGCTCTATAGACGGCTGCCCTGGAACCCTAAAGCTGCTACCGAGTACATTAAGGTAGCCTACGGATTCCGGAAGACTGCCTACGGCTTGCCCTTCAAGCAGTAAAACCGTGCTAGACTTATACAACCGCACATTCTTGTGAAAGGTTAAACAAGCTAGCGCGCATATATGGAAGTTTTATCCACTGCCGACATGCTACGTAGTCGATAGGCTTCACCTCTGCCAAGTGCGGAGCAACCTATACCAATTCCTAAAGTGTTGTGATACTTGCTACGCAACCTACAGAATTGGAGAAAGTCAAGGTTAATAGCCTAGTGGTTATGCGGACTTGTCTACTTCTGTAAGTAAGGTATCTGGTTACCAACCTAATGGCTAACAACTTTGCAAAGTTCTACACCAACATTTACGGCTGCATAGGCTACGCGAGCTTGTCTGCTTATAAAAAAGTAGCATGCCTGCCATTGGTCTATCAAGTCTAAAGGTTAGGGCATGAACAAAAGAAGCGAAGATGAAGAAAAGCGAAGGAAAACATGTTTATACAACTAGCAAAGGCCGAAGAAGTTCAAGCAAAACAAGAGCTACAAGGAAAAACAAAGAAAATCATAAAAGCTACCTAAAATACTACACTACAGCAGCTTGGACATCCCACGACTACTTGGTCTCCACACCTTCAGCAGCCGTAACGTTCTTAGCAGCGGCATCATCCGGTGCTTCACCCCCGGTTGCCTAAGCCTGGGCACTAACGTCTCCAACTACTTCACCAATGGAAGCCTCAAAAGTAAAAGTAAGCAAGTCTTCCGGAAAAATAGAGAAACCTCAAGCCCATCATTCTTACCGTTTAGCTGCTCATTCTTCTCAAACAGACTAACACGAACGTGTTGCAGTTCTTCCATTTCTTTCAAAGCAACAAGCTCATAATTCAACCTTTTGATCTCCTCGACTGAGGAATAAGCTTTAGCTGCCATAATCTTCGCCACCTCCTTGACAACCTTGCTATTTATGCATCCTAGTAAGCAGAGCAGTCATTTTATATTGGGTCGTATGTTTCGCAAAGGAACTTAGGTAAACAACCTTTCTACCGCCATCAACAAACTTGGCACAAGCGTCCATGTCTTCAAGCAGATATAGTTTCAAAAGCACAATGATCTCAGCAGCCTCCCCAGAAGCAAGTTTAGTGGATTTCTCACAGCTGCCCATACAAGTAGTATCTTCCTTCCTAGCAGGCGAATCAGTCTCAGCAACAAAGGGAGTGGGCCTTGACGCCACTTTAGCAGCAGAGTCCACCTTACCACTTTTCATAATAGCAAGTATCTCCAAAGGTGAACCAGACTTTGCTCCAAACGAAAGTCCTGGTACAGACTTCGGTACTGGGGGCATGATAAAACCTTTGCGCTAAGCAATCTTATCAACAATTGTACTAGCAATTCTCAACATGGAAGGCACCACATGATCAGATCTAGCAGCCTCATTTTTCTTCCCATTGGAAGAAGTCATGCCAATCACAGGCCTATCGACAGCAGACAAATCATCATGAGCAGCAGTGGAGAAAGTCTTCAATTTTTCTCGATCGGCATCTCTTGAGTAGGCAGGGAAGATCTCTTATTTCCATCTTCATTCATAGGAGGTTCCACGACAGCGATTAGACGAGCCAATGCATCCACCTTGATCCTCTTTACTTCCTCTTTCGGGAGCAGCCCACCTTTCTCTCTGTAAAAAGAACTAAGCAGCCAACGCCATTCACGGTACTCAGCAGAGGAGCTCAACCTAGCATTCTAGCAGACAGGAGGCCTGCATGCCCAACATTCCAACAACCCATGAGGCCCACGACCTCCTCATTTCTTTCAGTCGCTAGCCTGGCCCGAGTAAGGTCTAAGAGCCTAAAGGACATTAACCATGTGGCTCGCCTAGCATTGCGCCCCAACGCCACAATCCGCGACCCCAGCCGCACAAGCTGCCATTGGCTCTAGCCAAGCCAAACAGCCTAAGCAGTGGCCCCTGCCATAATGCCTCATCGACCGATGCCGAGCCAACTCCTAGCCCCTGCCAGTAGACGTGCCGCACTACCTTAACGGTTGCCCTGTAATAGTACTATCCAAGAAGAAGATAAGCAAAAAATTAAATTTTTCTTACATCGGTGCGGCACGGAGAAGACGAAGAAATCAACGAAAGACGATCCTTTGCACGGGAAAGATGTAGAAGATTGCTAGAAGAGGGGGAACAAATATTCTCTAAGCTCCCTCTCTCTTGTAGGGTATAAGAAATCGCTCTCCAAAGTTGATTTAATAACCCACTTAAGGTAGACTTAAATAGGCTTTAACAGAAATTTATTTCCCTTTCCTAGAAGAACCTAATTTCCTATTAAAGAGAGAATCTACATCTAAAGAGGAAGTAGTCCTACGTTTCCTAAAGCAAGATGATCTCTACACCTGCTGCCATTTTCTGCGAGCAGCCCAACAGGTGTGGGGGCATTTGTGGAGCCAAAAATAATCACAAGGCGACACGTGGATTTTTGGGTAAAAGAGGACAAAAATACCCTTAAGGCATATCGAGATTCCTACGTGCGAGCGGCAGACAATCATCCTCAACCAAGTCAAAAGTGCCCAAAATAGTTAACAATTTAAAGCCTATTTCATCAAATCATTTCTATAAGGTAATACCTAAAGCCTAATTTATTCTATATATTTTGTATTCCATTATTTAGCTAATCAATTAGCTAAATAATAATTTCCTTTCATATTCCCTAAAAATTGTTTAATTAAGGGATTAATTACCTAATCAATCCCTTAATTATCAATTAAAACACCCACTCACACCTAAAACTACTAAGAAGCTAGCTACCTCCCTTTTCCTAACCTTTTTCACTTTTCTCCATTTTATTACCCCATTTATACAAATAATCAATTTTGTAACCACCAATTTATTCTTTAGGGTTTAATTAGCCAAATAAATTGAAGAATTAAACCTAAATTAAACCCAAAAACCCTAGCTAGGCCGACCACTTCCTATCCTTATAAAAGTGATCCCGTTCTCACCAGAAAGCCATTCCAACACTTTGGCAAAAATCCCAAAATTCTGTAAAGACTCTTTCTCTCTAAATTCTAACTTTGGCAACAGAGGTTCTTCGGCCAAAGCCCCCCATTCATTGTGGGTGTGTGAGGCTTTTGGCCTTAACCTAAGGTGTTAATTGTTTTGTAGGTGCAAAATTGTCCAAGATCAAGAGGAAGAAATTTGCATCTACAACTACCACATTTGTGCTGATGTGGCTGCCACGTGGCAAAAAAGAAATTTTTATACATTAAAAATATTATAATATTAACCCTATTATTATAAAAATAAAAAACCAGAAAAACCCAAACCCATAAATCTTTTCCCGAGTCTCTCTCGAATCTCTCACTCTCGCAAGTCACTCTTCTCTCAGACTCTTTCACTCTCTATCTCTCTCAGACTCTATCCCCGACAGTACACCCACGCACGCACTCATCTACACACCACCATCACCGTGGACTCTCTCAGGTCACTATTCTCTCTCATTCTGTGGGCTTTTCCCTACGATCTACATACGAAAAAGAGCATAGAGTCAAGGGGAAATGTTTTGTACCTTAGATTGGTCATGGGATGGTCGGAGTCGGCAGGGATCTGGCTCGAAACTCACGGGGTTTGCTGGAGCTAGTTCTCGGTTTCTAGGCTTCACCTAGCTCTACAAAGACGAGGGAGAGTGAGAGAGAGTCCACGGTAGTGGTGGTGTGGGTGTGTAGATGGGTGCGTGAGTATTATGGCCTCAGCGCCACATGGGAGCATAATCTCTCGACAGGTAGCATACCACACTGCGAAGAGCTTAGCAACGAGGGAGGACGAGCCGGGCATGCGGCGGCGATCGCTTCAAAGCTTGACCAAGGTGAAAAAGAAGACACATAAGAATGAGCCGATGGCGGAGATGTTGAGAAGGTACTGGATGTTGCCGTACCAGGCCTCGTAGGTATCGGTGCCGTTGCTGGGGAACAGCGGATGAGAGAAAGTGTCGTTCATGGAGGGGATGAGGGAGAAAGCTAAAGATTGATAAGGTGTAGGCAACAGAGGCGTGGGAAATCTAGGGATTGAGGAACCAAAATTTAGGGTTTCTATGGTGGGATTTGAGGTAATTGGGATTGAATTGGACTGGGATTTTCTTCATGTGGGGGAGGAATTAGGGTTTGGGTTTTAGGGGTTTTGGGGGGGAATTTGGGGTTGTGGGGAATAAAAGGAAGATGCTAGGATTTTTGCGGGGTGGAGTGTTCGATTTTGCTTTTTTTGGTTTTTTTAGTTTTTTTGTATAGAAGATTTAGGTTTTTTTTTTGCCACGTGGTACAAATGTTGAAACACCCCAACCCTCTTTTATATTTTAAAATTGTTTTAAAGCCTTAATTGGTGAGCCCGTGGGGCCCACCTTGTTTATTTTTTTTATGTTTTCTGATCTCTCTCTTCTTCTTCTTCGTTTCTCCCTCCCGTAGCTCTCTCTTTCTCAGCTCTCCCGTCTCTCTCTCCCTCAACCTTTCGCATCTCTCTCTTCCCCTGGACTCACTAGGACCGAGTCACCATCGAAGAGAGGCTTGCAACGAACCCCGGACCCTACCCTGCGAGTTCGACGGCACGGAGTAAGCTCCGGCGAGCACCGCCCCTTTCGAGGCCATTTCCGGCCAAACCACAGCGAGTTGGCCGGCGTGTAAGGTATCAATCTCTTCGTCTCGTCGAGTAATACAACTTTCCTTTTTGTTTCACTTAATTTCGTTGAGTATTGAAGAAGTTATACTCATTTGAATCTTACCCAGTTTCCGGCGAGTCCGACGGATTTCGAGGCATTTTCCGGCCAAACCACGGCGAGTTAGACGTCGTGTGAGGAACCATTCTCTTCGTCGCTTCAAGGGCTACAACTTTCATTTTTGTCTTGCTTGATTTCGTTGAGTATTGACAAAGTTATGGCCATTTAAAGTTGGGTGGTTTTCCGGCCGAAATTCCGGCCTTCTCCTTCGACAAACCCAGGCCTCTCAGGCCCTTTAGAAAACCCCACGGGCCTTAAGCCCGTTATATCTTAGCCCAGTAGACCCCAGCCCCTTTTCTTTTAAATTTGTTCTTGTTCTTTTTAAAACCCAAAGGCCTCGGGCCTTATTTTGACGGGCCTTGGGCCAGTATCCTTTAAAGGGCTTAAAGCCCTGTCCTTTAATAAGGCCTTAGGGCCTTTGTGAAGTGTTGTGAGGGCTGCCCTAGTGCAGCCCGTGTGTGTGTGTGTGTTTTAGGGTTTGTGTAGTGTGTGTGTGTGTTGTGTGTGAGTTTGGGATTAAGCCCAAACCACCCATTTTCACCCTAAACCCTTTTAACCCAAAAACCTTAGAATTCCAAAACCCAATAAATCCTAATCCTATTTAACCTAAACCCTAATCCGGATTTCAAGCCTAAAACCCGTTAGACCTAATTTGACCGTTGACCTCCGGTCAACATTGACTTTAGAGTTGACTTTTCGGGTTTTCGTCCGGGACCCTTCTTAGGGTAATTCGACGTTCTGAATCCGTTTCCAACGTCCGTTTTCCCAAATCCAATTGCTATTATATAGTTTTATTAATTGGACCATTTATGTGCTTAGGGGCAATATTGGTGACGTTAGTTTGCGTGGCTCTTCGGCGGCTAAGTACTGTGAGTGGACCCCTTCAAAAGCATGTTTTAATAGTAGAAATGCATACATGAAATGCATGATTTAATGATTACGTTTTATGAAACGTTTTGAGATAACATGCTTACTGAGGCTACCTTGAATTATTACTATTTTTCCTATAACCCGTGTTCTTATAGAATATCTGATGGATGACGATATGATATTTAGAACATGTTTCGAACACCTCTTTATAGTATAGATGATGGATGACTTTATACTATGAAGTTGTTTTTCAATATATGTATGTTCAATGGTTTTGTACTTACCTAGTGGTCATTTCCGCTACGGGACGTAGGAATAGATTCCGGTCCGTCCCGGGCGACGGTTTGGTGTTGGCATAGGGCCTGGAGTGTGTTTCCTCTGGCTATTTAGCACAGGGACGGGGAGCCGGCATGGGGCCTGAAGTGTATTTTCCTCTGACTGTCTGCTCAGAGACGGGGAGCCGGCATGGGGCCTGCAGGTTATCGGACAATTCACTAGTGATTATTATATATGAGTTATGATTTGAGATACTGCACATCATGCTAGGTTTCGGAAAACCTATGTTCATCATTATATATTTGTTTTCATAAACCTGGGGGTTAGTATATTGATAACTGTTTTATTATATATATATCAACTTGGTCCACTCATGTTTGTTTTGCGCCCCCTTCAGGATTTAGGATCGAGGCGTACAATCCCGACAATCAAGGTACTTCCGCATCGGCATCTTCGAGTCCTCTTGGTGTAAGACTCATTCTTTTATTCATTCCATTTTATATCATTCTTTTAGTGTTCTAGTTAGTTGTATGCTCTGAACACGTTCCTTAAATGCATATTCCTTATTCTTTTACATTTATAAGTTTTATCTATCCTTTATTTTCAGCAATTGCACTCAATAAATGGCTTTCGTCACCCTCGGGTGTCGGCCAGCACGTGACCATCCTGATATCCCGAGGATATCGGGATCGGGGCGTGTCAAATGTGGCAACCAATTCAGCTCTTAATGGATCAATTGATGGAAAATGTAATGGAGGTACTATATTGAAATAAAATAGTAGGTGAGGTATGAAAGTGAAATATTTTAAAGATGTTGTATGGGGTTGTAATAGACCTCAAACCTGAGGGGGTCCTATGTAATTTACCCCATAAAAATTGTTGATATATTGTCAATATTGTAACTTTTTATTGATTTTATATGAAATCACCATTTTTCTTTTAAATTTCTTACTAATTATATCATTACACTTGGAGATACATGACTGTTTCCAAAGCATTGATAAGAGCTTATGTCTCTGGTAGTTGTTATTGATGTTAGCTTTTAATTTGGTTCTACCAAATACAGTGCTAAAGGTACTGATACTTTGTACCGTGATAGAGAGTAAGCAAGGTTTTCCGTACTGGAACTCAATAGCAGCCCACAAGCCACAGAGCCTCCGTTTTGGATTTCGGTTGCGTTCTTGCAAACCCTAAATTTTACCGACACTTTTCGAGTGAAACCCAAAGAAAAAGAGTAAGCAATTTGTAGTTTTTATTCGATTTTTGTGAGTTTGTTAGTTATTTGCATTTTAGCTAAATGAATGTAATTATTACTGTGATTTGTGGAGAAGGATAGTTGTTTGATTGAGTATGCTTGTGTTGTTCTTGGTGTTTTCAGATTAAAAAAAATTAAGTATAAATAAAAAAACAAAATCGAACCGAATCTAAAGAGAATCGAAAAAACCGAATCGCAAAAAATCGAGAGAAAAGCTGAACTGAACCGAACATTAACTTGTGACCAATTAACCAACTAGCAAAATCACTTGTTACAAATAACATATTGTTGTTGCATCAAAATATATAAATGTTGACTAATGTGACTAACATTGATTGAACTTGGAAAAATGAAATGGTTGATCAATTGAAAAATGAAATTATTCAGGAATAACTATTGAATGCTAAGATTATGTATTGAATTCCTAGTATTAGACACATAATAAAAAAGTGTGTGTTATTGTTTCAGAAGAAATGAAACAAAAAATATGGTAAAGCTATGACAGTTATTGTCTAATGCTAGATGCAAAGGTACATAATAGATCGATATGAATATCAAGAGTTGTCCCGTAACGAAATCGGTTGTTGCCAATACTTTCTTCTTGGTTCCTTCTTTTACTTCTTCCATAACCCCAACTCGGAGAAGGAACAAATAAGAAGGCCCTATGGAGAATGTGTTCAAAAATTCAAAAAGAGTCTGACCATAACGAACGAATTGATTATCTTCATGCATAAGGATACTAAATTACTTAGTATAAAAGATTTTTCATCACAAACCTCCATTTTTTCTTTTCTATTGCGATTTCTAAATAATTATGTGTTGATTTTTTAATTTTGCATATTAATGTTTGATTTTCAGTTTTCTCAATTTTGACAAAAAACTAAAATACTTGAAACTGAACCCGTTTAGCACAAATACTTGATGAAAAAAATGAGGCATAGAGTCAAGTAATCTAGAACCTCTCTTTTGTTTATGAAGAAGAAAAATGTGGGAGTAAGATTCTCTCCCCTCGTAATTTATCTCTCCTTCCATCTCCTTTTATTTAAACTATTGCGATTACGACACATCTACATCTTGTTTTGAATTTTTTATATAGAGAATAAGAAAAAAAAAAGTATGAAAGGAGGGGATGGAAGGGGATGGAAGGGGATGGTAATAGGAGGGGGGAGAATCCTACTCCAAAAATGTGGTATATAAATAGATATAGACATATTGATTGACGATATGTTTCACAATGAATGGTCTCTTCAATCAGATGATGATCGTGCTGATAATTTAAAAGTTGTGGTCCTTTTTATGTTTGGGACTAGAATTATCTTCCCTCCTCTTTCGATCCCCTTCCATTCTCTCTTTATTCAATAGTTATTCCTGAATATATTCAAGAATAAGGAGTAGGATTCTCTCATCTCTTTTTTTCCCTCCCTTCAAACATAAAACTTGGTAAAATGAAATATTTGAAGGAGATAAAAGTTTGTTGTCCCGAGGACTTTCCAGGAGTTTTGAGTATTTATTTCACAGTTTGATGTCCCAATATGGGTGTTGCAAATCGATGTCATCATTGTTGTCTAACTTCTTCCGGTTTTCCCTCATGGCGGATGGCAACCTCGACAAGGAGCCCTTCCTGTTCTTGGAGCAGTGCCCTCATTTTGCTTTCGAGAGCACATATTTCGTTTCGTTTGTCAAACTTTATATTAGTGCGTGATATGGAACTTGAGTAGATCCCAACAATCTAATTATATGTTGCTGCGTGGATTAATCATTAAGAAACAAAAACAAAAGATCATCATCTTCATCTCCCCGAGGAGGAGCCCTCTTAATGTGAGGGACTTTTACTCGTAACTCTTCTCTTTTCCAATTCGCCAAATCCAAGGCGTAGAAAACAATGCCTCGGATCGCTGCAATATTGATGTGTATTTACAAAAGCTCGATGTAATGGTTTAGAAACAACATTAATTAATTTTTAATTGAGTGGTTGTTGAATAAAATGTGATTATTTTAGATATTATTTATGATAAAAATACTAAAAATAATGAGAAGGTTAGTCTGAATATGTAAATTAACCAATAGTTTTGATACAAATTGATGGACAACAAAAGTTCGGATACAATTGGAGTGATTACTTCAATATTACTGCAAAGCTAAAAAGAAAGAATAAACAAAGTCGACAAAGAGCACCTCCAGCGGAAACCAAATTGCCCATGCAATTGGAACCCCTGCCTTTGGACCGAATTTTGGTGCTCCAGCGGTGGAAAAAATGGCAAATGGGTGAAACGCAGGATCTCTATGGGCTGCCTCAATTGTTGCACGGGCCTGCGCCCTTTGAATCACCAAGTGGGAGAGGGAGGGCCCCACCCACGTGACAGCCCAGCCTCCTTCACCACAGCCCAACGTCAAACTGTTATATTTTCAATGTTGGATTTCCAAAGGTTTTTCATCTGAACCGTTATATTTTCAATGTTAACAAAAATTGAAAATGCCAACAAATTATCAAAAAAATTATAAAAAAATACAAATGTTTTGCAGTCCTATTGGAATAGGAATATGATTGTGTAAATCCTAACATATCTAGGATATTCTTATGGGATTCTACCATATCTTTTAGATTATATATTTTCCTATTAGAGTTGTAATCCTAAAAGGTTAAAGAATTAACTTTCCCAACTAATATAAATAAATGCACAATGGGATGGAATAAAACACAACTCACAATTACATATCTCTCTCTTCTCTTTCTATGCCGCACCTTCCCTCTCTTTGCCTCCATAATAAATGTTTATTAACAACACACTTAAATTAGACACACTTAAGAAACTTAACAAGTTCAACCATCCTCTTCATTTGCCCTTATTTTAATTAAGGGTAAATTACATAGTAACCCCTCAAGTTTGAGGTCTATTACAACCCCATACAACATCTTTAAAACATTTTGTTTGTACCATACTTAGGGCCTCCGTATTTAGACCTCGTACAAATACTCGGGGGACTTAAATGTAATTATGTAATAAAGGAATGGGCAAATATGTAATAAGTGAGGAACCCTTATTCTATAAAAGGACTTCTCACCCTCACAAATAAGGGAGGCCAATTCCTAAGCCTTCTCACATCCCCTAAGCTCTAAGCTCTCTCAAAGCTCTCCCTCACCTCTCAGAGAAATACAATAATCAGTGTGGACATAGCCTAAACATTGGGGTGAACCACGATACATCTTGTGTTATTTACATTACTTGCAGATTCACGGTCGGATTTGCGTTGTTCCAAGACCTCCGGTTTTGTGCATCAACATTTGGCGCCGTATGTGGGAATCAATACGAAAAGTTGTGTCGGTTCTCTTTCATTCTTTCACCTCCACCGCGAATCTGCAAAATCTGCAAAAACCCACAAACCTCACTGGGCTTTTCCAGAAAAAGCATTCACTAAGCTCCAAAACTCATCCCTTAAACACCATCACTTCTCTCTCTCTCTCTCTGTGAAAAAACACATAGAAACTAAACAAAAAACCCATTCCAAACACTCCCACTCCAAAACCCATGCACCAACATTATCACCGCCAGCTGCCCAGCAGCAAGTCCGACTTGTTCGCCGTATCTTTCAAGCGCCATGGACTCCCAGATCTATGGTCGCTGCTTCTTCTTCTTTCTTGGACTCCTAGAACCTCCCCCATTTACACAACCGCCATGGGCCCAGACGCCGTGACCGTGCACCAATCTTGGCCGACGGAGTCCGACACCCTCCAAGCCCTGACTAAAGGCCCTCTCTCCTTCTCGATTTCCAAGCTCTCCGACTCCTCGCGATTCTTGCTTAACAGCAATGACTTGCACGAATTCAGAGTCCCGATCGAGCAAATCACCAAGGAATCACAGACGATGCACCAAGATCGCTTCTCCCTCAATCTTTCTTGTCTCTTTCTCTCTGCTCTCTCCTGCAAGGTTCCAGGTTAGATGTGCATGGAGTCTCTCTGCCTCTTGGTTTTCTAGGTTTTCCTCATGCTCCGGTGCTATGTGACAACTGATTTACCTCCGCCACTTCTTTGAAATGAAAAAAAAAAATTTCAACCAAGAGTCGTGAATTATGTGTTTCGGAGGTAATCGAGAGGCAATTTCTAGGGTTTTGTGAAGAAATTGACCGTCAATTTCAAAAATGCAGGGCAGCCGATCAAAATCGGAGAAGCAAGAAGCTAAGAAGCAGCTCCGACAAAACCCTTATGCGGTCCTCGGCCTCAATAGGAATTCCACCAACCAGGAAATCAAAAGTGCTTACCGGAAAATGGCTCTCAAGTACCATCCTGACAAAAATGCTAATGACTCTAAAACAGCTGATATCTTCAAGAAGGTCATGTTTTCTTATAATATATTATTTGATCCAGACAAACGGCGTCGGTATGACACTGCCGGCTTTCAGGCTGTTGAAACAGAAAGCCACTAGTTGGAGCTAGATCTTTCAAGTTTGGGTGCTGTAAATACTATTTTTGCTGCCCTTTTTAGTAAACTTGGAGTGCCAATAAAGACCACCGTATCAGTTACTGTCTTGGAGGAGGCACTAAATGGCATGCTCACTGCCCGTCCACTTCTATTGGGGCACTCTATAACGAAAACGTTTTAGAGAGAGAGAGAGAAAACAGAGATTCGATGCTCTTCATCTTCCATGGAGAAGCAGAGAATTTGCAAGATTTGCAATAGGTATGGTACATGTTTTCCCCTGCCAGAAATGATCTTTCGACCAAGCACAAACCCACCATCGGGATTATGAAGTCGATTCTCATCCCTCCAGCTCTGGGAATCTTCCTCAGTGTCAAGGAATCCTCCCGCCCCAAAGCTGTCAAGCAGATCTGGGCCCACATCAAGCTCCACAACCTGCATTTTATTCAGTTTCATCTGGAATTCAAAGATCATCATAGTCAAAGATCCTCTGCTTCTCCTCCTAGAAGTTCATCAACGTCACAATTCATTTCTTGCTCAGATCGAAGGTGCAGTCTTGAATCTCAATCGGATTCTATTTGTTCCACACAGAATAACCATTGTTCGTACACCTTCCAGTATGGAGATGGCAGTGGGACATCAGGCTATTACGTATCAGGGCAAGGTGCTGGGGTAGTCGCCTACCCCCAGATCCAATCTCCTGAGAATACCACGAGCACTAGTGGAAAACCAGGCAAAAGATAAGATTCATGTTCTCATAATAATTCATTATTCCGTTTTGGCGTTGTCTGCCATATGCCAAAAGAGAAAAGATAAAGTAAAAGCAAAAGCAGAAAGCAAAAGAAGATAAAAAGAAGCAGACATAATTGCGGTGGTGATGGCATGCATAAAAAAAAAGAATTATTGGCGTGACCCATTGAGCAGAGGGTCGGATTTATTTTTGAATGATGTAATTTATTTTTCATATCTTTCGGAGACATCTGTATAAACCCCATCATAGGGTAATTAAAAAAAACGGTAAAGCCCAAAATAAATAGGCTGGAATGTTGTGTAGAGGGCGAAGGCCCATAAGCTCAAAATAGCACCAACCAGGTGACCAAAAGGACGACCAGTATTACAAAAAATTATTCGGCACCCTGCTGCTATTATCACCAACCAGGTGACCAAAAGTACGCCCAGTACTACAAAAAATTATTCGGCACCCTGCCGCTATTATCGCCAACCAGGTAATCAAAAGTATGCCCAGTACTTCAAATTATACATGAGCATTACTCATGTCAATCATACATAAACATTCATGAACATTACTCATATCAATCATACATAAACATTCATGAGCATCACTCATGTTAACATTCATGAGCATCACGTCAACATCCATGAGCATCACTCATGTCAACATCCATAAGCATCACTCATATCAATCAACATAAACATTCATGAGCATCACTCATGTGAATCAGCTTCAAAAGCTTCATTTACAAAAGCTTCCTTTATAGAGCTCCAGCTTCAAAAGTTTCATTTACAAAAGCTCTAGCTTCAAAAGCTTCATTTACTGAGCTCCAGCTTCAAAGCTTCACTTGCAAAGCTTCACCTATAAAGCTTCAGTGCAGGGTATACAAATACCGCTTCCGAACAACCGCCACTTCGGCCCATACATGGATTCAATTTGAAGTCTCCAGCCAACAGACTCTATTGACCGAAGACTTGGGGGACTACATTATGTACCATATATTGGGCCTCAATTAGGCCTCATAAAAAATACTTAGGGGACTTAGCCCATTATTTATGTATTGAAGAGTGAGCCCTTATTCTATAAAAGGGACTCCCTTACTTTCATTAGAGAGCACCTATTATTTATGTATTGAGGAGCGATCCCTTATTCTATAAAATGGACTCCCTCACTATCATTAGAGAGCATCGCCGCCAGCTGAGCATCCGCCTCACCGCAAGCACCAACTAACCCATCATCTTTGTAATGAGGAGCGAGCCCTTATTCTATAAAAGGGACTCTCTCACCTTCAACGCCACAAGTCGAGCCAACCAAGGCAACACAAGCAGAGCAGCCTCGCAGCATGTGCTACTTCTAGTTGAGCATTATTTCAAAATGGGCACTGCCGCATATCAAATATCAGTTCTAGACGACATCTAGTTATTTCGGCTCACACATGGACAGAATTTCAAGTCTCTAGCCAAAAGACTCTCTTGACTGAAGACTTGGGGGACTACTGTTTGTACCATACTTAGGGCCTCCGTATTTAGACCTTGTACAAGTACTCAGGGGACTTAAATGTAATTATGTAATAAAGGAATGGGCAAATATGTAATAAGTGAGGATCCCTTATTCTATAAAAGGACTCATCACCCTCACAAATAAGGGAGGCCAATTCTTAAGCCTTCTCACATCCCCTAAGCTCTAAGCTTTCTCAAAGCTCTCCCCCTCACCTCTCAGAGAAATACAATAATCAGTGTGGACGTAGCCCAAACATTGGAGTGAACCACGATACATCTTGTGTTATTTACATTACTTGCATATTCACGATCGGATTTACGTTGTTCAAAGACCTTCGGTTTTGTGCATCAACACATTTCACTTTCTAACCTCAAGTACTATTTTATTTCAATATAATACATCCGTTAGATTTTCCATCTATTAATCTGTTAAATGCTGACGTGGCTGCCACATTTGTGCCACGTGGAATTTTTTTTTTTTTTTCAAAAAACCTAAATCTTCTAAATAAATTAAAAAAAAAAAACCAAACCCCACGTCGTCTTCCCTCCCTCCCTCCCCCCCCCCCCAAAAAAAAACCCCAACCTACAACTTGCAACCCAGAAGAAGAAGAAGAGAGAGAGAAAAAAAAAACCCATCTTCATCTTACCCGACCCCCCTTCCTTGCAACCCACCATACCCATCCTCCGCACCCACCCTCTTCCCTCCTCTACACACCCCACTTCTTAAATCCATACCCATTAGGGAAGATGGGATTTGGGTTGCAGGGAAAGGGAGATGAGTTTTTTGTTTTTTGTTTTTTTTTTTCGTTTCTGGGTTGTAGGTAGTGTGGATTAGGGCCTTGAGTGAGGTGGGTCGCGAGGTTGGGGGGCGCTATGGTAAGGTTGGTCGCAGAGGGGGGGTTGGGGGGTGGGATGGGGGATATGGGGAAGGGATAATCGTTTGGGGGGGGTTGATGGGATCTGGGTTTGGGGTTTTTTTTTTTTTTTTTTGGGTTGAAGATTCATTTTTTTTTAAATTTAAAAATTATTATTTTTGCCACATGACACGCATTTGGCAGCCACGTGGCACAAATGTGGTATCCATGTCAGCATTTAACGGATTAATGGATGGAAAATCTAACAGATGTATTATATTGAAATAAAATAGTACTTGAGGTATGAAAGTGAAATGTTTTAAAGATGTTGTATGGGGTTGTAATAGACATCAAACCTGAGGGGTTACTATGTAATTTACCCTTTAATTAAGGGACACTTTGGATGTGGTCCCTAGCTATCAATATTCTTTGATTGAAACCTTGTTAGTTTTTAGTTTTTTATTGAGGTCCCTGACATTAATGTAATAATGTAAGTTACTATATTTTTTAAATTAAAAATTAAAAATTGAAATTTATAATTGTTTATATTAATGAGATTTTAAATAAAACCCATCATTTATGGGATTAAAAATAATAAAATATAAATTATACTCTCTATTATATTGTGTGTGTGTGTGTGTGTGTGTGTGTACATATATGTATGGGTACATTAACCAAAATTAACAAAAAATTTATTGTACCAAAACATGGATACATTCTCAAATCAACGAAAAAGAATGTACCCATATAAGTTTAAACATGGATTAAAAATTTTGAATGGATTTTATATTAAAAAAGGGTACATTTTACATATAACAAATTGATATATTTGAGAATGGGTACATTTAAGATGTACATTTAAGATTAAAAAATTGAGAATCTTTTTATATATAAAAAAAAACTAATAGGTACAAACTTAATTTAATTTAATTTTTTATTATTTTGGAAATGTCTGAATTGAAAATTAATTAGAAGTTTAATAGAGGTGTGAGTATTAAACCCTAAATTAATTACTAATTTTTATATTAAAAAATTATATAATAAACATGTAAATTCATTATCACATTAATGCTAGGGACTTGAATCAAAATTTGAGAACTAATAAGGTCTTAGTCAATGAACAGTAAAAACTAGGGACCGGATACTAATTTTTCGTTAATTAATTATGCTTGAAATACTAAGCTATGTTATATGCTAAAACGCTGGGTATCCCAACTTCGTAGAACTTGACAAATTAGCCATCACTGTATATAACAGGGGTTCAGTGGTAAAAACAATATCATTTTGAAAATTTTCAAACAAAGCACCCAATACTTTATCACTTTTTTTACAATTTCAATAACTAAATACTAAAGCTAAGTTTTTTATTTATTTTTAATTTTGATAAAACTAACACTAATATATTTTACAAACAAAATATTAATATGTATAAAATGATAAATAAAAAGGGCCAAGTAAGGGGCTAGTAAATTAAAATGAGAGCATCAATTAAAAAACCATGATTTTTTTTGGGCAAATAAGAACTTTGCTTCTTGAGCAGTAGCGTGTGCTCTTGGGACAACCGGTAATGTTAGGTACGAGTCCATTTATACAAATTACAATTGGTAATGTTAGGTACCAGTCCATTTATACAAATTATAACTGGTAATATTAGGTAAATCAAATTTGCAAATCAAATGATGTATTACCGATAAAAAATAAGCACATTAATCAAACTTAAATAATAATTCAATAATCAGCAACCACATTATTTGATGTAAAAATTTAATTTGCCTAACATTAACCAATTGCAATATATGGTCAATAGTGATTTGTTTGAATAAAGATCACGTGCACGCAATCCATCCAGTGGAATAATGAGTACGTAAATATTATTGGTACACAAGAAGCCCAAAACCGCTTCACCTTCTGAGACTACGTAAATATTACATGCCACGTGCTATAGTGCATGGTTGCCCTGTACTAAATGACTACGTAGTATTCCTCGTCAAACCCTTAAGGACCGCCAATGTGTACGGCCTGCCACCTGTGCAAAGAAAAGTAAAACCTAGAACACATTATAAAAGCAAAGCCTATACAACGTAGTATTCAGAGTCAAGTAACCATGGCTTCTATGTCAGCTCCACTCGTCACCTCCACCACAAGTATCATCCCCACAACTTCTCTCTTCCCTTTCTCCCAAAAGTATCACCGAATTTCCTTATTTGAAAACCCTAGGCATTCCAATTTACAAGCCGTCTCATGCAAAGCCACGAATAATAGTAGTGACCAAAACAAAAACCCTTCCACTAGCTCCAACGATCACGACCATGAAAACCTTTCTCCAGTAAACCTAGACAGAAGACATGTACTTATAGGTCTCGGAAGCCTGTACGGTGGAGTGGCTGGTCTTGGCAGCGACCCCTTCGCTGTTGCAAAGCCAGTGTCGCCGCCTGACCTAGCCAAATGCGGAGGTGCGGACTTTCCAAGTGGAGCAGTCCCGACCAACTGTTGCCCGCCAACGTCCCAAAAAATCGTAGACTTCAAATTCCCCTCCCCTACCAAACTCCGCGTCAGGCCGGCAGCTCACACCGTGGATAAAGCCTACATCGAAAAATATTCAAAAGCCATCGAGCTCATGAAAGCCCTCCCGGACGACGATCCGCGTAGCTTCACCCAGCAAGCCGATATCCACTGTGCCTATTGCGACGGCGCGTACGATCAAGTCGGCTTCCCCAACCTCGAGCTCCAAATCCATCAATCCTGGCTTTTCTTCCCCTTCCATCGTTACTACCTATACTTCCACGAAAGAATCTTGGCCAAACTCATAGACGATCCGACGTTCGCGTTGCCGTTTTGGAACTGGGACGCGCCAGCTGGCATGCAACTCCCTGCCTTGTTCGCTAACCCGGACTCTCCGCTTTACGACGAGCTCCGCGCTGCCAGCCATCAGCCGCCGACTCTCATCGATCTTGACTTTAACGGCACGGATGAAACAATGTCCAAGGATGCTCAAATCGACGCCAACCTCAAAATCATGTATAGGCAGATGGTTTCCAACTCCAAGAAACCGCTGTTGTTCTTTGGTTCGCCCTACAGGGCTGGCACCGAACCAGATCCAGGGGCCGGTTCAATCGAAACGACCCCACATGGTCCGGTTCATACATGGACCGGAGATAACACGCAACCTAATTTTGAAGACATGGGGAATTTTTACTCCGCTGCAAGGGATCCAATATTTTTTTCGCACCATTCGAATATAGATCGAATGTGGAATATTTGGAAAAGTATAGGGACTAAAAATAAAGATATTAACGATAAGGATTGGTTGGATACGGGGTTTTTGTTTTATGACGAGAATGCTGAGCTTGTTAGGGTCACGGTGAGGGACACTCTTGATAATAAAAAGCTAGGGTATACGTATGAAGATGTTGAGATTCCATGGCTCAAGTCTAGACCGACGCCACGTCGGACAAAGCTTGCGAGAAAGGCAAAGGCGGCTGGAGTGGCGAAGGCCGCTGAGACGACGTCATCGGGGAAGGTGGTGGCGGGTAAAGATTTTCCAATAAATTTGGAGACAAAGATAAGTACGGTGGTGTCAAGGCCGAAGCCGAAGAAGAGGAGCAAGAAGGAGAAAGAGGATGAGGAGGAGATACTGGTGATTCAGGGGATTGAGCTTGACAAAGATGTGGCTGTGAAGTTTGATGTGTATGTGAATGACGTGGACGATGAGGATGCGGCACCGAGTGGACCCGACAAGAGCGAGTTTGCTGGGAGTTTTGTGAGTGTTCCACATAAGCAGAAGGAAAAGAGCAAGAGTTGTTTAAGGTTGGGGTTAACGGACCTGTTGGAGGATTTGGGTGCTGAAGATGATGAGAGTGTGGTGGTGACTTTAGTGCCCAGGTACGGCGCTCAGGCTGTTAAGATCGGTAGCATCAAAATTGAGTTTCTTGCTTGAACAAACTGTGCTGAAACCTTTTCAGTTTCTAGTTAATGTGATCATTTTTTCCTCAATCTATATTTTAAAATTATACCAAATTAAATTTGTAATGTTGCTAGCCACATAATCTTTCAACTACAATGTGAGCACATTCTCTCAGAAGTGACTTTACGTGCGACTTGCTAACATTTGAAGTTTTGATCACAAGAAAAATAGAATTATATCAGTGGACAAGACAATTTCAAAAGAGTAATGTTGGGTTGACTAAATTTGTAAATTAAATAATATGTCACCATAAGAAATAAGTCTGTTAATCAATACTTAAGTAATAGAGTAATGCTTGGGAGACTAAATTTGTATATTAAATTTTGGAAACTAAAGGACATGAAAGTTGATGATTGATTTATTACTTAAGCGTTGATAAACGTGCTTATTTTTATTGGTGACACATCATTTAGTTTGCAAATTTAGTCTCTTTAGTATTATCTTAAATTATAATCTAAGTATCAACTTCTATATCCTTTAGTTTACAAAATTTGATTAACATATCTACATGCCTTATGCATTTTGGGCCAAAAAGTGAGTACCCTTCACTCCGTGCCAACGTTTCCCAGGCCTTATGAACATACAACACCGAGAAAAATGGAGATACGATGCAACCAAATCGGAATAAAAGAATAAAGAGAAAAACTGAGATTAAATATTAAATGGAACACTTTTTCTAGCTTGAACGCTAAAATTTAAATTAGATTTTAATACTAATTGAAATGTCAAAGTAAATTTGAACAAACAAAACTACGCATAAAAATTAAATTTGGAATGAAAGTTGTGATAAATTTAGGGATGTGTTATCTACACATCCATTTTTACTTTTCATACACCCCTTGTTAATTTCTGTCAATTGATCTTCTTCAATTCATCTGATTCGACAACAACAAAAAAAGTGTGAGAGAAGCAAAAAAAGGTATGTGCATATCACACCCCTAAATTTAAACATTGGTGACCTAAACTAAGGGGGAAATTAGTATTCCAGTAAATTTATTTCATAAATTGCTTATGATGTGCTTTTATGAGCTGTAATGGGGTGTTGGGGGTTGGTGATGGCAGCGACGATCATTGCATAAGTGGTGGCAACAACAGCGTCCTTTTTCAATTTGTTTTTAATAATTTTTTGAATAATACATACATCATTCACGAGGTCATGTATCTTTACTTTATTAATTTCATAATTATATTTAGAGAAGTGTTATTAGCATTAAAAAATCTCATTCTACACTCTTCATAAATTTATTTTTCATTCAAAATATAGAAAATTTAGAGTGTATAATAAGATTCTTGGAGTGCTAATAACAATTCACTTATATTTATTATCTTAATATGTATTTTGAATCATATATCATTTGATCATTCAAATGTATTCAATAATTGTACTTCATCAAAAATATATTAATTCGTTCTCACACTGTCGATGCATTTTGTACATTTGAATGCATAAACGATCTCTTATTCGAATAATTTTTCTTTATAGATAGTATTCAAATGAAGATTAAAAAACTGAACGCTTTTAATTATAAAAATTTTATACTAAAGAGGAATATCACTATCTTGTAATACTAAATGATATTTAAATATCTTTTTTTACATAAGATTTAATTAAATTGAAAGATTACCTACAATTAGTGATTTAAACACGTGGCACAATGAGGAAAAGGAAAATAAAGAAGATATGAAGACCAATAATGAATTTCCCCAAAAAATGAGGAGTACTACGTACTGCATAGCGCACACACTGGAGTACAGTGTCTTGAAAGTGTACTAACGGGTGGTAATATTGGCACTGTACAGAATAAATAGGACTATTTAAACCTAATCAGCATTGCATATAAACATCAGTACCCCTTACTGAATGTATTATCTCTGTCCTTACAAAAAAAAAGAGTGTATTTTCTCTCTCCTCTTCATGGCCTCCTCAATCTTCTGCTGGCTCTGTGATGCTATTAGTAGTTGATTTTCGCTCTCCCTTGTTTGATACAAGGTGAAGTATTCCCTCATTGTTATAGTCGAGAAATGTTAAAGAGGCTATCTCAAAAGTAAAAAATTTCATGAATCCTTTACCATCTCAAAGTTTAGTAGTAATTCCCATGGAATGGAAATGGAACACACTCGACTACCTCAAATTGCATTTCATTGTGGGCAAGTTCATTTGAGGATTACTTTTAAACATGAATGTGCAGAAGGAAAAAATTGGCGTACTTTCTCAACGTTATAGGTATACATGCTATTCCTTATGTAGTTTCCAAGAGAAAATTTTAGTTGTGATGCAGTCAATCTCATGCTAAAAGCTTCATGCCATTGAAGAAGCTCGACTGCTCAAGGTAGTAAGTGATTTTTCTATCTTAAAGCTTACATTTCGAAGTATTAACTTTGATATATTGGCTTAATCTGACTGGGTGTTTTTCTCTTCAATCCTAGCTTCCGGGCCTTGAGTAGCTTATATTATGGTTTCGTGGTGATCAGGATTCAAGCATGCATATGGATTACTCTACACAGACATGCACACAGTTCATTTATTAATTAATTAATTTGTTTATTTTTAAATAACGCAACATGGATCACTAGATATATATGTTTATATTCACATATATGTTCTTAAAAAGAAATTTTTACTCAAGCTGCATATCAGCAAATAAACATGTGAAGGCGTACGTATACGCTAAGATAAAGGGTAATGCCATGGAGATCATTAATTAAGATCATATTTCGTAAATTTTATGACGTAGTTGTTGATACTTTGATTATTACTTAAGTGTTAATTAATATGTTTATTTTTAATTGGTGAAGAGATTTTCCAACGCATCGAGAAAATAGCTTGGAACACCAACTGTTACAATACAATTAGTTGGAAACTTGAAAATAAAAAATTTCCAACCAAGTATATATTATGACACTTGGTGTTCTAGACTGTATTTTCAGCACACTGAATTTTTTTCCTATTGGTGACACATCACATAGTTTACAAATTTGATCTACCTAATATTATAACGACTAGAAAATGTCATTTTGCCGACAAATCCTAAGCTGACAAAGCAAAATTTTATTGGTACAAAAATCTTTCCCCAACAAAATATCCAAATTGTAGGCTAGAAACCAATAGGTTTAAGGCGACAAATAAAATTAGGGGTGAGAAATTTTGCCATAAGCCGATTTACCGACCGAACCATACCGGTTGGCTCAAAATGGTATGGTATAGTTTTGGCATTTTTTCATAATCGGTTGGCATTTTACCGAACCGACAATTAATGGCATGGCTTTGGTAATTGATTTTGTATGTCGGCGGTATGCCATACCTACCGATATATATATATATATATATATATATTTTTTTTTTTTTTTTCTTTTTCTATTTAGATATTTTAAGTATTTTTTTACATGCTTGACTCCTCAATTTTAGGGCTTAGAAAATAAATAACTCCTTAGTTTTAGGGTTTAAAAAATATATGTATATGTATATGATTCATGCCATAATCAATATAGAAAATATTGTTAACAAAATTGATAACATGATGATTACTGATACTATATATACACGTACATATATATGATTTTGAATGTATATGTGTTGCTTATGTTTAGGATGATGGAGTCTAGCCAATTAATTGCTAGTGCACAACATGGATTAACCCAAAATGAACCACACAATGCAACCGAACAAGCATCCCAATCTGAAAATCAAATTGAGCCCTTGCAACTAGAAGATAGCGAGGAAGAAGTGGAAACCACCGGTTGTGCCATTTACCAACCGAACCAGCCAATCATTTTGGTTGAACCGATTTTTGGCAACCGCAAGAAGATGGTTGGCGAACGGTAACTGATTTTTGGTAATTATGTATATGTGGCTGGCAAATGGCACAAGAAATTTGACACGATTTGCCAACCGAACCTAGTCCTAAATAAAATGTTGTGAAAAATAAGCTCACCCGACTATTTGTCAAGAATATCGTCGACAGAGTCTATTAAAAAAAAGGCGCGATTGTTTCCCTCCTTTAAAATTGTTTTTTTTTTCAAGTACCGTGATTGTGGCAAGATTTTCTCTTCTTGGATTGACCATCCAAGCGGCTATTCTCGTATGTTCTCTATTAGGGATGTGCAATGGTTATAGCGGGCGGGTAACCGCGGTTATTTACTCATAACCATTTATGTTCATACCCACATAGCCGTTTACCCGTTGGGTAATTGCATAAACGGTTATACTCATACCCATAACCGTGTACCCATTTACCCATAACCGTTTACCTATTTAACCATAATCATTTACCCGTTTACCCGTTTTGAACCCGTTTATCATTTTTTAATCCCTTTTTTCACCTCTCTGCATGTTTTTTTTAACAACTTGAAAATTACAAAAAAAAAAAAAATCTGACAATTAAACACTGTTATAAATACATTTTAGCATGCATTTCTCTATTTTAATCATTTAGGTCATCATACAATTCTAATAATTGAAATAATAGTTTACAAACGATATTTTTTTACTACACCCAAGCAAGTCTTTAATTATAATTCATATGATTACAAAATAAAGCTTCTAAAAACAAACATTTTTCTACACTAATACCAGTACTTTCTATTAACCGCAGGATAGATCATAAGCTTCAAGTAAGCTCTTTGATCTTTCTCCTTGTTGGCTTCTTGTGCTTCAAATTTTTTGTATACGAAAAGTTTGGCAACAAATACAAAAACGCGTTATAACTGTTAAAAATATTATAAATTTTACATATATGAAATTAAATGGGTAAATGAATACCTGTTATAACCGCGGATAATACCCATAACCAATAGATACCCGTTATAACCACGGGTAGTACCCATAACCGTTCAATTACCATAACCGTAACTGTGAACTTTAAATGGGCGGATAACCGGGATATTTTGCCCATCTCTATTCTCCACCATATCAGTTGCTCTCTGTTGCCGGTGCAGTTCCTCTATCGGTTCCTCATACGATTCTCTCTCTTATCAGAAACCCAAATCCAAACCCAGTAACCAACACCCAGATCGTTGTAAGTTTATAACCTTTCTCTTGTTTGAAATTTCAATTTTCAAGGTTCGATCTATCTATAATTGCTTGATATGTAATTTGGGGTTTTTTGCCTTTTCTTTTCTGGTCAACAGATGCTTTCACGGAACCCCTATCAGAGGAAACGCTCTTCCTTTCATCTCTAGGTATCTTCTCAAATTCTCTCTCAATTGATACTATAATATTTGTTAGAATTATTAGATTTAGGGTTGGCTAAATTAATTTTACGGATTTTGATTGTGGTTTGGGTTCTGATTTCGTTTTAGATGGATAGGAGGGTTTTTTTTGTATATTCCCTGCACATTGCAAAATTCCGGGTCTATTTGGGGGGTTTTGGTGTTGCAAAGACTGAAGCTCAAAGAAAATGGTATGTATACTGACAAATGGTTGTATAGAAGTGAGTTTGTAAAACTTGGTAAGAATCTTTAAGAAATTTAAAGGCATCAGAAGCCAAAACTGAAGCTCAAAGAAATAGGCTTAAGTATGTCAAGGCATTTAAAAGTGGGCAGAAATTGATTGAAGTTCCAAGAGAAGTTCGGAAGTGGTCTCTCATTTTTGTACAATTACAATTGAAAAGGTACCTATGTTCTTTTTCATGATAAGATACAATCCTTCTTGTTTCTTGGTAGGTACAACAATGTGGACTTTGAACAATGTTAATAATATTTTCCACTATTTTGAAACAGATTTTTATTTTACAAGTAACTAGGTGACTTGTATCTTTTTGGTGGAACCTAGGTTTTGACAGTTTGATGAGCTAGAAGGCGCCATGTTTGGATTGCCATTTTTCAGTCATACTTGGGCATCGGGCAGTTCTATCTCTATTGGTATGATGAGCTGCGGTTATTCTTTCTGTTTTTCACCCTATGTTCGACATTTGTTTTGGTTTTCGATGACTACTTAATCAGTGTTTATATGATGAATATTGTAGGCATCTGAAGCAAATAAGAGTCCTCCCATAGAGGTATTCCTTTCTTACTTTCTTTATCCCTTCATTTTCTTTCCTCTTGTAAATTGTGTGGTTTTTCTTTATCTTTGAATTTGATAATTATTCATGACTTCTGTGAGAGGGACAAGTACTGCATTTTCTACTTCCTAGCAGATTGTTGTGTGAATCGTAAACAGTAAAAACTACATATTATTACTTGTAAAATGATTAATGGCTACAATTTGATTATTTCGGTCACACGTCAAACCAGCATCCATAAATTAAAGGTGCAACACCTTATTTGGGATAAAGTGTGAACTTAATTTTCATTGTGCCATATAGCATATTAAGTCACCCGTCAAACCCTATAAATTGTTTCCTTATATTAATGCAATAGATTGTGATTCACCTTTTATATATACTCTGAGGGCAAGTTTAGTAAACTGCCGTTTGTTCATGGTAAATGGATTCAATGATTATGACAAGTTCAACATTTTTTTTAACAAACGATATTATCTACACTAAAAGGAGATGGGTCGGTATATAAATAGTTGAGTATATATGTTATTACAAAATTGCGATCTTATCATATTTTCCGTACCATATTTGTACTATTTTTCTAATAAAAATGAGATCCGCATGTGTTGATGGGCAAATAGAACCCACATGTGTTGATGAACCCTACCTTTATCAGAGAAAGAGTACAAATGTGATAAATATAACATTACTCATGTTATTATGAATGTATAGTTATAATGTCTACACTCTACAAAATAAAAATAACCATACTTGATCTTCTCTCTGAAATCATTTCAATCTTGTTAATGAAAATCATATATAGGAAACTCTCTATCTCTAGTCTCTCCTTAGGCATCTCCAACCGAAGGATGGCTTGTTTTAGCCTTTTGGTCATTCAAGAAATTAATATTTTAATGAACAGTGTAGGATCATATTTCTCACCATCTTCAACTTTTAAATTTAAAATTTTTTGGCCGAAAACAAAAAAAATTCAAATCCAACGGCTAGGATGATACGTTTTCGTGCCACAAACAAGTACCTACATCAAGATCTTGTTGCACATCTTTAGGCCACAAGAAGCAAGAAGTACGCATTTTAAGTTTTATGTTGTTAAATGGTTTTTTTTATGTTGTATAATTTTTATGTTATTTAATGTTATTTAATATTGTTTAATGTTGTTTAATGTTGTTTCATGTTACAACGGGAAAGCAACGTTTTCTTAGTTTAGTGTTGGGTTAAGACAAGTCTACAACGGGAAACTTTGATTATCTTGCAAAGTGGATTGCATAACCCCTTTATTCTTCATGGTATCTTTGTCAACCCAACGTTTTCCTAGTTTAGTGTTGGGTTGCCTCTTTACGCAAAAGCTAGAGAAACGCGTTTAATTTGTACACGGTATTTATCCCAAGTCAAATTTGGTTTTTGCGATAAGGAGGTGACATTTTGGATATGTGACAGATCTCGGTCACGGTCGGTGAAAAGAACTTGCTGTTATTAATATTTATTTTTAAATTTTACGTTACGGATTTCTGGAAATTTTTAAATGTGTTTGTGGTGGAGAGGTTAAATCTACCAAATCCACTAGGCAATTGGCCAAATAAGAAATAACTAACATGCCTGCCAGAAGGAAAATTATTGTTTAATTGATTTCATGAATTGTTATAATAGCAATAGTTCTGGTTGATGCACTTGGGTCCTCTCTGAGCCCAATGAGAGGACCCTTTTGACCAATGATATTTGACCGTTTGATGAAAATTCAACGGTAATAAATATTATAACTTTAAAGAGATCATCTGTTTGTAATCGTTAGATTTTCATCCAACAATCCAAGTCATTTGGTTAGGAGGATCCTCTCCTTGGGCTTAAGAGAGGATCCAAGTCCCTAGTTGATTTACGCATGTAGTGCACATGGCCACCTCTACAACCTTTGACGTCGTAGAAGAAAATGGTTGCCTAAAATCTCATCGTTGATCAGCTACTTTATATGTACATTTTGACAATAATTTAATGTATAAGTTGCATAAAAATGAGGCCGATAAAATGTATAACTACCAAGGTATAAAATATCGATGATATCGGAAATATCAGTAGTCTAAAAATACGGAAATTTCGATGGAAATATCGGGATATTATCGATATCGATAAAAATTGAATAAAAACTACGGAAATTGTAAGAAAAACTTGGAAATTTTTATTGAAACTTTGCAGGATGTTTATTTAGTCAATTATCTATTAGTTTATCACAAAAAATTGGAAGGAAATGCATTACATGATAGATATAATTGATTTAAGTTGATTATATAGCGAGCTGGCAAACATTGTGAGTGTAGAAAATATGTAGTAATTAATGAAAGAAGTTTAAACACACTATAATCATTTATATATAATGAATTAGTACAATATTTTACACTTTATACATTGCATGGTAAGATACATGAGTGACTTAGCAAGGTTTAAAATATCGATGATATTGAAAATATAGGTAGTCTAAAAACACGAAAATTTCAATAAAAATATCAAGATATTATGAATATTTTAGACCATGATACTACTAATATTATGTCAATCGTTGTCGTTTAATTTTCTTTTATGGTGCTTAAATACTTTACGTAACTCTTTTGAAAGTGAGCTACAATCTAGTAAAAAAAAAAATTGATGTAGGAGTTGATGGATAGGAGACTAGTCTATGATGATGATGAAGACAAAAGTTAGGCTCGTAGTGTTGGAATTTCGCTTCTCAATGTTTGAAGTTAAACTCTTATTTATTTGTTTATTGGTTATTATTTATTTGGTTGGGAAAGTCCACATAACACAGAGAAAATTTGGATATCGTCTTTATCATCTGTTGTTCCATGAAAGTGTGTTACATCGCATGTTCATACGAGGACTAATGATTTTTTTTTTTATCACGAAGATAATTTTCATTACATTAAAAATTAGTACGAGGCTCAAAAGAACTAGATAAACAACTATAGAAAAGGTAAAAGGACCAAGCAAAATAAGAACGGCAACCCAAAAAACAATGAGAGGTCCATATCAGCTTTAGGTCTGAAGGTTGCGAAAAACCAACAATAAAAATTCTACTCTCAAGAAGAATTAATTAGAGGATAATTATTGCGTTTCCTACGTGAGGGAATATACAAAGTTATAGTGTGAGTAACTAACATATTTACGATGAGATCGTCCATTTTTTTATATATTTTGATGACGTAAGGATTTCCAATTTGAATAACTTTTTTATAGGAAGATATCCACATGATATAAATTTATATAATAAAGATACATTATTAGAGAATGGTAAAATAAGTGCATTCACTCACAAAGGGAACACAAGTATTATTATTAATTATATATATCACCCTCATTAGTCTTTGTCTCATAAAAGAATACTATTTGTTGAGGAGAAAACATTGCCTGTTGATGTGAAGTGGAACCGGCGTTGCAAAGATGAGTTGGGTTGAAGCCTAATTTCTTAATTAAGGATTTTAGAATCCATTAAAATCTTATTTTAACGAAAAATTACATTTTTACACTAAAAAGTCAAACTTGGTACTATTCACTTTACCCTTTATTTTGTCCTTATCGTTAAAACTAGAGGTGGGCCCGGGCCGGGTTGGGGCCAATTTCGAAGTGATCGGACTGGATCCGGGCTTAAGAGAAACGGGCCGGGAACAACATTTTCTAATATAAGAACCGAACCTAACCTGGCCCGGTTGAAATGGGCTGGTTCGGGCCGGGTCCTCAGTTCCTTTATTGATTTTTTTTTCTGGGATACAATTCAATCGGTTTGAATTTGTTACAATCAAACTAGCATTGCCAATAACAATTAAATGGGCATGTCAAGATCCATCAATAACTATCATATACAAGCAATTAATCACAAACAAAACCAGAAAAAATTCAATTGAGCTTGCGATATCCACCCATGCCCACACCCCCTCCTTCGTATTCTTCTGCAACTTAATAGCACCGCCCGTACCATTGCCAGTCAATATTGTCGCCCGCCATGCCCACCTCACCACCCACAATGAGATTCGACATTGCCCAACCCACATCTGCCTCTTCTCCTGCTCAAATTCAATTTAATTCAACAGAAGTTTCAAACACAGTCGATTCAAATTCAATTCAATATATATTTGAAATTGGAACATAACAGAGGTCAAGGTTCAAGAACCCAACAAAATCCCTAAATCTAGAAAACCCTAATTTAATTTTCAATCCTAAATCTCTAAAACGTAATACCTTAAAACCGAAGAGGACTATGAGCAGAGTCGTGCGCTGCAAATATGGGTCTAATTCAGACAGAAGAGGCGTCGTTTCGAGTTGTTCAACTTCGTCCGTCCCTTTAAGTTCGTCACAGAAAGAGAGACATGGCGGCGGACGCAGCGAGGAAGACATGAGTAAATCAGGAGAGATGGAGGTCTGACGATGATGATGGCGAGGTACGGAGCTAGGACGGTGGGAGGCTGGGAGCGAGTTAAGAGGAGGTCTCGAGGTACGAGTGAAATGAAAGGAGTTAGGGAAGAGAGATTGAAAAGACTAGGGATGACTGATGAGGAAAAGAAATGGGCCGGGTTTGAGTGAAATGAAAAGTGTCGGGGAAGAGAGATAGAGAAGACTAGGGATGAGGAAAAGAAACGGGTCAGGCTGGGGGCCCGTTCCCTTCTATTTTAAGACCCGCCCCGCCCCGATAATTTCATATACCCGAACAGCCTCGCCCCGTTTTGTGTTTAGAAATATTGGACATGTCCCATACCTGCCCCGAACTTGAATTACCCACCCCTACCCGCGGTTCCTGTACCCGTTTGCCCACCCCTAGTTAAAACTCAAAGTTTTCAAGCCATTTTCATTAGTTTTCCTTAAAATCTTTAGGGGGTGTAGTCAAACTTGGATTTGAGAGGATTTTAAAGACTTTAAAATCATAGTGTAGTCAATTAAAAGATTTTAAAGGATTTTAGAATCCATTAAAATCTAGGTGTAGTCAATTAAAAGATTTTAGAATCCATTCAAATCTAGGTGTAGTCAATTAAAAGATTTTAAAGGATTTTAGAATCCATCCAAATCTAAGTGTATTAAAAAAATTAAGATTTTAAAGGATTTTAAAAAGTTGTGGATTTTCTGGGATTTGAAAGCATACCATATATAACCAAAACTAAAAAGAATCAAACCTCACCCCCTAGGATTTCAAATCCTTCCCCCACAATCCACCGCAATCCATTCATATTCTTTAAAATCCATATGAATTTTGTAAGAGTCTTTAATCATCTTAAATCCTATCAAATCTATCACTTTTAAAATCCTTCAAAATCCTAGTTTGACTACACCCCCCCCTAAAATGTTGTTAACTCCCTCTACCTTCATGATTTGAAACTCCTATTTTTTTTAAATTATTGTAACAATTTCGAATTTTCTCACTCTTTTTAATAATAATAATTTTATTTAAAGAAAAAAATTGCTGTAAAAGAGCTCAATTAGCTAGAACTGATAAGCAACTGAAATTGATTAAAAATATAAAAGAAAAAAAACAAAGACTACGATTAAAATCTATTGGGTTGCTTAACAATACTAAAAAAAAAACACAACTTGTTGGAAATAAAATATAGAGAAAAGAGAATAAGAGAGACAGGAGAGATTGGGATGAGAAAATTAGTCTTCCATTATCATTAGCCATCTTTACATAGGGCAACAAATACATGAGTTATCATTCAAAGGTACCGCAAGGGCGTTTCTACATATTTATGGTGTTTATGATGGTTTACTACCATACAACGTATAAAGATATCTACATTTTTTTCCACGACACTCCCCCTTGGATGTTCGTGTCTCAATGATAAATTATGTTCACAGTTAATGATAGTTGCCTTGATAAAATCTTGCTTGAAAAATCCAATGGGACAGAACCAAAGCGAAGGAGAAAAATCGAGCACAGTTCAGAAAACATTGATAAGGTGTTTATTTTAAATACATTTAAGTATTAAATACATGATTGACCTATTCATAATTAACATAAATATTGCTGATATTGTCACAGCCCGTCCCGGAAGATTATTCTCGATGACGTAGAATGACGGAATTACCCTCGGATGTTAAATGATGTGTGTAAGTTATTATTGGGTTAAATTGTTTTAGATTGGTGACCCAATTACAACTAAGACTTTTCTTAGTTTTGATTGGTGGCTTTTGGACCATACACACACCTATCTTATTTCTCTTTCCTTCCCGTGCCCTCTCTCTCGCAGATTCTCATTCTCTCTCTCCCTTCTTCGTACGGACCAACCCAGAAACCCTCTTAAACCTTGTAGATCGAAGGTTTTAAGATCACCATTGTGTTCGTGAGAACCATACGAATTCAAAGGAACCATTTTCAGGTAAGGAAACCTTCGATTTCACGTGGAAACCCTAGCTCCGACTTTGTGCATTGTTCATGCATACGTAAAATCTTGTGTTTCAGGGAATTTGAAGCTTATAGGAAGCTTAAGGAGGTCCTCACGAGTCTTGGGGTACTTCGTTGGAAGGAATTGGACGTCGGAGGGCTGAGATCGACGCATATCTAGGTAAGCCGAACTATCGAGCTTTCTCAGGGAAAAACTAGTAGATTTTAAGCCTTGAAACTTATACAAAGTGATTCTACATGTTATTAGCTTCATTTTGGTACCAATTTCATGAAAAATGGCGAAGAAACGAAGAAGAATAAGCGATTTAAAGTTTTACCAAGAAATCGGCGAAGTCGCCGGCGACCGACGACTCATCGGAGAAGAAAGGAGTATATTCCGTCAAGGTTGACAGAATATGCTCATGCCGTCAGTCATCTTTAACAGTTACCATTGGGTTTTAACAGAATATTCCCTAGAATATTCCTGATGATGTTGATTGACGCCATCAGTATGCTTGTCACGTGGCCGCGCGTGGGGGCGAGTAAGGCGTTGCCCTTGCCGGTGCGTGGCAGCGCGTGAGGGGTCAGAAAAATATTGTAAAAATTTAGGGATGATCTTGAGGTTGTGTAGGTCACTGTGATATATTCAAATACAAAAATTGAGCATTGTATGAGAGTTATTAGCTAATTTTTTGTATGTGCTCTAAAATAACGTTTTTATAGTTAATTCGCATATAGGTGAGACTTATCACGAGGACGAGAGTATTCAAAGGCGACTCGGGGGCTACGACCCTTCGACATACCAATGAGTGGGCTTTTGGTTTTCAGTATATATTTATATACTTGATATTTTCCCAGAAATATGTGTTTAAATGAAAGTATACCTTAAATGCCATGCATATGAATTTATATTTCGTATATGATGCATTATATATAATTATGGTACTGTGGACGCTCAGGTAAGCTCATGTGAGTTATGTTTGGTTATGTGAATTATCGATGATGTGATATGTGATAGAATAACGTTGAACTCATAAAACTGCACTTAGGGTGATTGTGATTTTGCCAGAGTTATGGCACATAATAGCGGAGCCAGAAAATTTTTCTTGGGTGGGCTAACTAAAATCATTAGCATATAATCTTATGAATTTTTTTTTTGCCTACATAAAATTATATAGTAATCTACATAAAAGTAGGAACATGAAGTACTAATAATCCAAACAAGTTTATTAATTACTTTCCAACTAATTTTTACACAAATAAAACATGCATACAAAAAAGCAATAGAAAGAGAACAAATATTATCACTTTTGTTGATAACAAGTACCCAAAAGAAAAAAGGTTAGGGGATACCAATTCAAGTCGTGCTGTAGATATATGGAATGAACAATTGAATCAAGAAATAGGTTAAATGAAGACATGAAGAGCATATCTAGTGTTGAATTTCATTAGAAAATAATTTGATGGTGATTCATAGTTTTTCTTTTCTTAGGGTAGAGGGTTTAATTTTTTTGTTTTGAACGAATAGGTAAAAAGCATGGGGAATAGGAGAAACCTAATTATGTATTAATTTACCATTTTTACTTTTAGCCTAAAAATAATAAAATAATAAAAGGTAATAAAAGTATTATTTATAAATTAAGAAACACATTAACTAATAATTTTGGCAGGATTTATGTGGGCTATTATACATACAATAAGCAACAACAAACTCATATATAAACTATTATACCAGCAGTTTGTTAAAATCCTCCCTAGGCTACAGCCTACTGTAGCCGTGGGTGTAGCTCCGCCAGTGATGGCACAAGCCTGTATATAATGTCACATCCCGCACCATATGGTCATATTGGATCCAATTTAGGTGCACAGTCTTGTCGTACAGACCTTTATTATCGTTCTGACTCATAGGTGACTAGCGATTTATCACCCAGCTATTATGTGAGAGTAGTATTGAGTATGATTATATTACACCTGTTTGTACCATACTTGACCAATCCCGAAACTACTGAGCATCGATCAACGTTATACCGTCAAGGAGCCAGAAGAGTTTCCCTCAAACCAGGAGGCCAATCACAACGCGACACATGTTGACATCTAAAGCCAATCATAGTGCAACACATGTCAACATCAGAAGCCAATCACAACATGACACGTGTCAATGTCAGAATGAAACTAGAAACTCTCTTCTATAAATAGAGATCATTCTCTCACAATATTTCCTAATGTCATTTGTACTAAATCATTCACTAGTACTCACTAAAGGAGAGCTTGAACCTATATACTTGTGTAAACCCTTCACAATTAATAAGAACTCATTTACTCCATGGACGTAGCCAATCTGGGTGAACCACGTACATCTTGTGTTTGCTTCCCTGTCTTTATCCATTTACATACTTATCCACACTAGTGATCGGAGTAATCTAGAGAATGTCACAAACTTAACACTTTCTGTTGTACCAAAGTCCTCACTGATTTTGTGCATCAACAACACCCATTATTGTCGTACAGATCTTTTCATTTGGTTCCGACTCTTGTGCAGTATATTGCCGTATAGGTCATTGTAGTGACTTCGGCTAGATTGACTTTTGAGCTATGAATTCAGCCGTACAGACTACTACAGGGGTTCCGGCTAACATGTTATATTTCTATGAAATTACTCTTACCTGAGTTGCTTACTCTGTTATATCTTGGCATGACATACATATGAATATGATTATGTGAAGCATGATTTGAATTGATATATTTATATATATATTTATGTATATGCTTATATCTTGATTCTGGGAAAAATTATACATGTTTACAGCGAGGGGTTAGATATATTGATAAATGAAATGGTTTTGTAAAACATTTGTTTTTTCCCACTCACGTTTTCTATTTTGCGCCCCTTCAGGTTTTAAGTAAGTTTGCAGTTGTTGGGTGTGAGGACTTCGGCGGTTCTGACCTATCTAAATAATTGTAAGACATTTTATACTGTATAATTAGTACTTGTCCTACTGGATTGCACCTAGACTTTCTATGCTCTGATTAGGAGTATTTACTTTTGTATCTTACTCCTAATACTTCCTGTTTAGTAGTGCACTCTAGTAGATTCGGTTTTTAATTATTCATATATTTCTTATCATTATTGCTTCCGCACTGTGCACATGGTTACGTCACTCTCATGTGACGGCCAGCATGCCTTGATCTTGGTCGGGGTGTGTCAAATATATTGTCAATATTGTAACTTTTTATCAATTTTATACAAAATCACCATTTTTCTTTTAAATTTCCAACCAATTATATCAATACACCTAGAGATACAGGACTGTGTTTCCTAAGCATTGATTAGAGCTTTTGTCTATGGTAGTTGTTGTTGATGTTAGCTTTTAATTTGGTTCTACATGATTGACTTGTTCATAATTAACATAAAAATTGCTAATATATTGTCAATATTGTAACTTTTTATTGATTTGATACGAAATCACAAGTTTCCAACCAATTATATCATTACACTTGGAGATACATAAATGTTTCCAAAGCATTGATAAGAGCTTTTGTCTCTGGTAGTTGTTGTTGATGTTAGCTTTTAATTTGGTTCTACCAATCATACCAAAATACAGTGCTAAAGGTACTCGATACTTTGTACCGTGATCGAGATTAAGCAAGGTTCTCTGTACTGGAACTCAATAGCAACCCATAGGCCACAAGGCCTCCGTTTTAGATTTCAGTTGCGTTCTTGCAAACCCTAAATTTTACCGACACTTTTCGAGTGAAACCCAAAGAAAAAGAGTAAGCAATTTGTAGTTTTTATTTGATTTTTGTGAGTTTGTTAGTTATTTGCATTTCAGCTCAATGAATGTAATTATTACTATGATTTGTGGAGAAGGATAGTTGTTTGATTGACTATGTGCTTGTGTTGTTCTTGGTGTTTCCAGATTTAAAATAAAATAAATTAAAATAAATTAAAATAAAATTCAAGTATAAATAAAAAAACAAAACCGAACCGACCCTAAAGAGAATTGAAAAAACCGAATCACAAAAAATCGAGAGAAAAACTAAACTGAACCGAACATTAACTTGTGACCAATTAACCAACTAACAAAATCACTTGTTACAAATAACATCTTGTTGTTGCATCAAAATATATAAATGTTGACTAATCTGACTAACATTGATTGAACTTGGTAAAATGAAATGGTTGATCATTTGAAAATTGAAATTATTTAGGAATAACTATTGAATGCTAAGATTACGTATTGAATTCCTAGTAGTAGACACATAATAAAAAAGTGTGTGAGATTGTTTCAGAAGAAATGAAACAAAAAATATGGTAAAGCTATGACAATTATTGTCTAATGCTAGATGCAAAGGTACATAATAGATTGATATGAATATCAAGAGTTGTCTCGTAATGAAATCGGTTGTTACCAATACTTTCTTTTCGATTCCTTCTTTTACTTCTTCCATAACCCGAGCTTGGAGAAGGAACATATAAGAAGGCCCTATGGAGAATGTGTTCAAAAATTCAAAAAGAGTATGACCGTAACGAACAAATTGATTATCTTCATGCATAAGGATACTAAATTACTTAGTATAAAAGATTTTTCATCACAAACCTCCATTTTTTTTCTTTTCTATTGCGATTTCTAAATAATTATATGTTGATTTTTTAATTTTTCATATTAATGTTTGATTTTCAGTTTTCTCAATTTTGACAAAAAAACTAAAATACTTGAAAATGAACCCACTTATCACAAATACTTGATGAAAAAAATGAGGCATAGAGTCAAGTAATCTAGAACCTCTCTTTTGTTTATGAAGAAGAAAAATGTGGGAGTAGGATTCTCCCTTCTCCTAATCTCTCTTCTCTTCTATCCCCTCTTATTTAAACGGTTACGATTACGTCACGTATACATCTTGTTTTGAATTTTTTTATATAGAGAATAAGACAACAAAAAAAGAGTATGAGATGAAAGGATGGAAGGGGATGGTAATAGGAGGTGAGAGAATCTTACTCTAAAAATATGGTATATAAATAGATATAGATAGACTGATTGACAATATGTTTCACAGTGAATGGTCTCTTCAATTAGGTGATGATTGTGCTGATAATTTAAAAGTTGTGGTCCTTTTTATGTTTGGAACTAGAATTCTCTTCCCTCCTCTTTCGATCACCCTCCATTCTCTCTTTATTCAATAGCTATTCTTGAATATATTCAGGAATAAGGAGTAGGATTCTCTCTTCTCTTTTTTTCCCTCCCTTCAAAGATAAAACTTAGTAAAATGAAATGTTTGAAGGAGATGAAAGTTTGTTGTCTCGAGGACTTTCCAGGAGTTTTGAGTATTTATTTCAATATTTATTTCACAGTGTGATGTCCCGATATGGGTGCCGCAAATTGATGTTATCATTGTTGTCCAACTTCTTCCGGTTTTCCCTCACGGCGGATGGCGACCTCGACAAGGTGCCCTTCTTGTTCTTGGAGCAGTGCCCTCATTTTGATTTCAAGAGCACATTGTGAACACGGAAAATTCCTGAAACGAAAGAGACAAGAACAACGCGCACAAACAAATATTTGTATTTGATGATTTTGGGTTACAATCTCTCTCTATTTTGATCCTCTGATTCGATCTCCGTAAGGTGTTGATTTGTGGATGTGCGATTGATCCAAAGGGGCGTTGGGCTTGATCTAAGGATGAACGTTCTTCAAGGGCCGTGGACTTGATCTTGAAGGTGGATTTGAGCGGATCTTCAAAGGGGCTTTTGGGCTTGATCTTTGAAGAATAGTGATGAACGGATCTCCAAGGGCTTTTGGGCTTGATCTTGAAGAACAGTGATGAACGGATCTTCAAGGGCTTTTGGGCTTGATCTTGAAGAACGGTTGGATGTGTGGATTTGTCGACGTTGTTGATCTAAAGGGCCGTTGGGGCTTGATCTTGGATGAACGGATGATGAACGATGGTGCTTTCTTCAAGGGCCGTCGGGGCTTGATCTTGAATTGGTGGAAGTTCTTCAAGGGCCTTTGGGGCTTGATCTTGAAGGTGGATGATTGTTGATCCGAGGGCCGTCGGGGCTTGATCTTGGAAGAACGATGAACGAAGAACGAAGAACGCTTTCTTCAAGGGCCGTCGGGGCTTGATCTTGAAGGTGGATGATTGTTGATCCAAGGGCCGTCGAGGCTTGATCTTGGAAGAACGATGAACGAAGAACGAAGAACACTTTCTTGATTCTTCGGGAACCTGGATGCTTGAGAGCTTCGGAGTTTCAGAGCTTCAGAGCTTCAAGGTGTAATATGAATTCCTCTCCTTAAATGAATGAAATGGGCTTGTATTTATAGAATTTTCCAATGGCTAATTTTGAATATAATATCCCAGATGAAATAAGTCGTTTCTGCCAGGTGTTGACACGTGTCCTATTTGATGACTTTTCCAACTCATTTCAATTTTCGTTGAGTCACACGCTACGTGTAAAATTTATGTAATACATGAGCGTTGACACTTTGATTTATCGGTCAACATTTATTTACGAAATTTCGATGTCTACACACATATTTCGTTTCGTTTGTCAAATTTTATGTTAGTGTGTGATATGGAACTTGAGTAGATCCCAACAATTTAATTATATGTTGCTGCGTGGATTAATCATTAAAAAACAAAAACAAAAGATCATCATCTTCATCTCCCCAAAACAATGCGAGGGACTTTTACTCGTAACTCTTCTCTTTTCCGATTCACCAAATCCAAGGAGTAGAAAGTACTACCGTCACTAAAACAATGCCTCGGATCGCTGCAATATTGATGTGTATCTACAAAAGCTTGATGTAATGGTTTAGAAACAACACTAATTAATTTTTAATTGAGTGGTTGTTGAATAAAATGTGACTATTTCAGATATTATTTATGATAAAAATACTAAAAATAATGAGAAGGTTAGTCTGAATATGTAAATTAACCAATAGTTTTGATAAAAATTGACGGACAACAAAAGTTTGGATAAAATTGGAGTGATTACTTCAATATTACTGCAAAAGCTAAAATGAGAGAAAAAACAAAGTCGACAAAGAGCACCTCCAGCGGAAGCCAAATTGCCCTTGCCATTGATACCCCTGCCTTTTGACCGAATTTTGGTGCTCCAGCGGTGGAAAAAATGGCGAATGGGTGAATCGCAGGATCTCTATGGGCTGCCTCGCCAATTGTTGCACGGGCCTGCGCCCTTTGAATCAACAAGAGGGAGAGGGAGGGCCCCATCCACGTGACAGCCCAGCTTCCTTCAGCACAGCCCAACGTCTTGCAAGCTGTTGGATTTCCAAAGGTTTTTCATCTGAACCGTTATATTTTCAATGTTAACAAAAATTGAGAATACCAACAAATTATCAAAAAAATTCTAAAAAAATACAAATGTGTTGCAGTCTTATTGGAATAGGAATATGATTGTGTAAATCCTAACATATCTAGGATATCCTTATGAGATTCTATCATATCTCTTAGACTAGATATTTTCCTATTAGAGTTGTAATCCTAAAAGGGTAAGGAATTAACTTTCCCTACTAATATAATAAAGGTACAATGGGGTGGAATAGAACACACCTCACAATTACACATCTCTCTCTTCTCTCTCTATGCCGCATATTCCCTCTCTCTCTCTCTGCCTCCATAATTGTTCAGTAAATTATGCCTACAACAAAATATTTATTAGCAACACACTTCAAGTAGACACACTTAAGAAACTTAACAAGTTCAACCATCCTCTTCATTTGTGACACACCCCGACCCGGAATGTCCACTAGGACTCCAAATCGAGCTGTGCTGGCCGACACCTAAAGAGTGACAAAGCCATAAAGTTTGATGATGTGGAAAAATGTGAATAAATTTAAACCTAAGAGTGCCTAAATACCAGAATGCGCTGGTAAGCGGAAATGAACCCACTTCACACGTGACGTTACAGCTTAAGCAAGTACAGTAAAGTGAATTAAGAATCGTACTCTCGAAATAATCTCCAATACTAAGAATCGCCACGAATCTTCGACGATAAGAAAGCTCAGCTAATAAAACCTAGAGGGTGAAAACAAAATAAGGGTGAGTGACCC
This sequence comes from Malus domestica, assembly GCF_042453785.1. Lineage (NCBI taxonomy): Eukaryota > Viridiplantae > Streptophyta > Magnoliopsida > Rosales > Rosaceae > Malus > Malus domestica. The sequence goes on along the minus strand of NC_091670.1, from coordinate 40,266,696 downwards.
TAGAAATAAAATTTTAACAGAAACCATATAAAACATTATAACCCCTCGTTACAACACCTCATTATAACCCCTCGTTACAACACTTGCATAGTTTCCAGAAAGATCATAAATATACCACAACACAGCATCTCATCAGTAATATCAATAATCATGTGATTAATAACCCATACTAGCACGCAAGTCGAAGTCACCTATAGTGACATGTACGACTTACCCATATCTCATCACATATGCTAGCTCATCACATATGCTAACTCATCACATATGCTAGCTCATCACATATCTCATCACATATGCTAGCTCATCACATATCTCATCACATATGCTAGCTCATCACATATCTCATTACATATACTAACTCATCACTTATCTCATCACATATGCTAGCTCATCACATATGCTAGCTCATAAGTCGGAGTCACTTCTAGTGACCTGTACGACTTATCCATAGCTTAATAAGTATACCTGCATACGAGTCGGAACCACCTAAAGTGGTCTGTACAATAGAACTGGGTGTAAATAAATACGCTCAAGTGCTACAATCACGTGAAGACTGTGCAAATAATCGCGGGTCATCTACGAGTCGGAACCACCTATAGTGGTACGACATGATTGTGCACCTACCTTGGATCCAAGGTGAGCGTAAGGTGCGGGAGGTGAACATCACGTGAAGGACTGTGCCCTGGCCACGAGCGGGAGTACTAACACCGGGGTGTAGGTTTATGAGCTCTAACTGTATCTATTGTAACATGTACAATTCATGGGCAACCTGTACGACAGTGTTGGAGTTGCCTATCATTGCAACCTAAACATACATGTAGTCATACCATAACCCCATCATTTCAACTAATACCATAAACTCACCTGAACTTACCTGGGTGTCGTGCATTCACCTTTGCACTTCAACGCGTTCATAATAATTGTGTGCAGGTAATATACATATAGATAAACCATGATGAAATCTGATACTCAACCATGTTATAGCATTTCCAATTATATATATATATATAATGTGGCATAAAAATGCAGAAGCTGTAACGCCCTACTCCCGAATTATTCATTTTCGGGGATAATTATAGGTGACAAGCCCAACTAGACACTAGTTTAATTAATTATCATTACTTACGTTTCCTTACTTCAAATTCTTGATTCTTTACACATTGATTTATGACCAACATTTAATCACCAATTCATAAGGTTAAATCTCACCTTTTTACCAAATTCCTTCACCTTGCCCAGTTCCCCAAACAAGGCTTTATCTCAATTGTTTAATCTCAATTATTGTATGACTACATCTAACGTCTTGTTAGACTGCCTACGTACCCTAAACACGGATCAAGCCATTCGTAGTTCGCATAAGTACTTCAAAGTATTCACAGTAGTTATATGCAATAATCAATTTATAAACGTTTGTGGAATTGTCAATCATATATATATATATATATATATATATATATATATGATAAGAAGGAAAAGATTCACTCACAAGGAGTCTGTGCTACAATTTCCTAGCATAACCATCGAAGCGTTCCTAACGATCGGCACCTAGGACAATTATCAAACCACATCTCATAATTCTTATCAATAGATCATGTAATTTACGTAAAACACATCCCTAAAAACGTTTTAGATTGATTTAAGCCCCATTGACCAAAAGTCGATCATCGGTCAACGATCGACGGTAAGGTCCACAACCCTACGTAATTCAATTCGGAAGATTCACTCCTCGGATTTCCGATCAGTAACTTCCAAAGATCCACATTATGCTTCTAAAACATCATCCTAAAATTTCATTATGATCCAACGGTTGGATCTCCACCAATAGTCAAAACAAAGTGGCGGTTAACGTTTATTCTTCAAACTTACAATTCCATTTCGGGAAGATCTGTATCTCGGATTTCCTATCTGTCAGTCCCTATGATTCTCAAATATTATGTACTATAACATATTAAAGTTTGGTGACGATCCCACGGTCGGATCGTCGTTTCATATTTTTACCAATTAACGCACCTTAATCAAACTAGGTTCACATAATCAAGTCATAACATATAGACATCAAATCTAAAATCAAGATATCAATTTAACGTAAAATGACATTGGTGGACCACTGGCCATGCGCTGCTGCCGGTGGCGGTCCGCCACCCCGACTCGCTGGAAAATCCAAATATTTCAAAAAATTCTCAAATTTCACATAAATGAAGATCTCAACGAGTGGAGCAACTTTCATACTTGTGACTAAGGCCAATTTGGCCGAGAAACACCTCAAATCACCATGAACGGTACGGAACCCTTGAATTTGGGTGTGCTCAATTCGACCTTAAACGAACTCCAACGCCCCAAAACTTGTTTGGGCTTTATTCCAGACCTCAAGAGGATGCTGTAGGTGGTGATAATTGGTGAAAATCGTTTCAATAATGGGAGAATCGACGACAAAGGTTTCCCGCACCCACCGGTGCGGTTTTCATACTTTCATGGCTAAATTTCTACAATTTTGGGTTGTAATGGTAGAGGGAAGGTCGTGGAACATTTTCAACGGGGTTAGATAACGTGGTTCGCCGGAAAAACTGACGAAAAACCACCGGAAAAGATGAAAAGGATCGGGTCGGGTCGGAAAGTGGAACCGGGTTGAAGGGATCCCCTGCTCCCCTCTTCTCTCCTTTTTCCTCCTTTCGTTTGTTTCTAATTGGGCCATCCTAACTCTCTCATCTCCCTATTAGTCACACATTTCCTCTCATTTTTCTTTTATCTTCTTTCCTTTACACCTCCACCATCCATTCCTCATTTCCTTTAATCTGGGCCACCCACATGGCACTCCAGATTTTCCCCTCAACAAAATCTGAAATTAATTAATTTACTAAAATGTCCTTAACTTTAAATGTTAATAACTCTTTTGTTATAGCTCCAAATCACGTGTCGTTTGCGCCCACGCATCCGTAGCGACGAGTAAAACGAGAATACGCCAAGAAGATGAGTCTCACATGACACGACGCGGTAGTCAACACTTTGCCTCGAAGGGCATCTTCATAAACTCACGTGTTAAGATTATAAAATCGTCATTTTTAGGGACGGGCTGTTACAATTTGCCTTTATTTTAATTAATTATGCTTGTAATACTAAGCTATCCTCTTATTTTGCCTTTATTTTAATTAATTATGCTTGTAATACTAAGCTATGTTATATGCTAAAACGCTGGGTATCCCAACTTCGTAGAACTTGACAAATTAGCCATCACTGTATATAACAGGGTTTCAATGGTAAAAACAATATCATTTTGAAAAATTTCAAACAAAGCACCCAATACTTGATCACTTTTTTACAATTTCAATAACTAAATATTAAGTCATTTTTTTTTAATTTGATAAAACTAAAACTAAGTTTTTTTATTTATTTTTAATTTTAATAAAACTCAAACTAATATATTTTACAAAAAAATATTAATATGTATAAAATGATAAATAAAAAAGGCCAAGTAAGGGGCTAGTAAATTAAAATGAGAGCATCAATTAAAAAACCATGATTTTTTTTGGGCAAATAAGAACTTTGCTTCTTGAGCAGTAGCATGTGCTCTTGGGACCAGTAAATTTATACAAATTACAACTGGTAATGTTAGGCACCAGTCCATTTATACAAATTACAGTCCCATTTATACAAATTACAACTGGTTATGTTAGGTACCAGTCCATTTATACAAATTACAGTTGGTAATGTTAGGTAAACTAAATGTACAAATTAAATGATATATCACAAATAAAAAATAAGCATATTAATCAACATTTAAATAATAATTCAATTATCAGCAATCACATTATTTGATGTAAAAATTCAATTTGCCTACCATTAACCAATTGCAATATATGGTCAATAGTGATTTGTTTGAATAAAGATCACGTGCACGCAATCCTCATTCAATGACCACACGCATGCAATCCTAATCCAATGCAAGTAGCTACTGATTTGTCGGAATAATGAGCACATGATTGCGGCAGCCATTGATTTGTCGAAATAATGACCGCATGTATGGAATCCTATGTAGTAGTTTGGCCGTAGTAGCCATCTTTATACCATCATTGTCTCATGCCAGCTGTTGCAATATTATCTCATTGGAAACTTTAACGAAAAGTTCCCGGTAATGTTCACTTTAACGAAAAACTATATTTTTACATTAAAAAGTCAATCCTGGTACTATTCACTTTACCCTTTATCTTGTCCTTATCGTTAAAACTCAAAGTTTTCAAGCCATTTTCATTAGTTTTCCTTTCAATATTTTTATCTTAACGCTAATTATTTGGCTGATCCCATCTTGAAGTCTTTCTTCTCCTATTCTAGTTACAAAAATGATACTCTTATTATATATTTGTTTAATTATTTATGCATTGATGGTCCTTATCTTTATTAGAAATATGATACAAATAGATGTTAAATGTAATATTACTCTACAGATTATACCATCAAAATAGCGGTAGTCAACCACACAACTTCCCTACACCCTTGGACTTTTCTCGCTCTTCCGTTATGCAAAAGATAATTCCACAATATTATCATGGTAATTTAACCAAGATAAACATTTAAATTTGAGTAATGATATTCATACCATATTTTTATACCATATTTCTATACCACCTTAGGTGGCATCCGATGTAGACAGCCACATCATTTGAAAAATTTGCAAAACCCAAAGAAATGAACGAGAAAGACTCCTCGTATATCACAATCATCATTTAATTAATTAGTTTTTCTTAATTATTAGTTTATTAAATAATCAACTAAATTTTAAAATCTGATTAATTCAAATGATGTGGCTATCCACATCAAATGCCACCTAAGGTGGTATGAAAATGTGGTACAAAAACATGGTATGAATATCATTACTCTTTAAATTTTCCTTATTTAATCCACATCATTATATTTGATCCCACGGCCTAGAATTTTTCTCATTCAACGGCATCGATTGCATGGACCGGTTATCTAATATTGGGTTCAAACACTAGCACAGATGAAAGGGGTGTGGATTGGAGAATTGTAGCCCCACCAGATTAATACCCAAATCTAACCTTGTCACAATTTCTTGCCCTTACTGTTTTACCATCTTCCTCGGGAACCATACAGAGGAAGTTGGAGACATTGAGTTTGAGCAATAGAGGACGGCGAGAGAGAGGGACCGCGATATAGAGCGAGAGAGAAAATAGAGAGTGCTGCGGCATTGGGAGAAATTAGGGTTAAAGTCCGGTTTTCCCTTTTCTGTTTCCCCAAGGCTTATCGAAGAAGAAAGCTACGATTGTTCGTGCTACTATTCTCTTGGGAATTTCATTTTTTTGGTTGGATTGGGAATTTCCTTAAGAAGGAAGGAAAAAACAAACAAACCAGAATTAGTGTATCACTGACTTTATAGTTAAGAACAAACATGAAGTTATTTTTTTCCGTCAAATTCAGCTTTGACGGAATTCCACAAAATTAATTGGTAATATACGGAGTAGTACAACTTACTTATAAACTGTGGAATTTATTCTCAACACGCTCCCTCATGTGTGATGAATTTTCAAGCTTAACACGTGAACAACACAACGGGGTGACGTGCAGCGCGTGTGGATGTTTGACTTCACACGTGGAACAACCTACTATGAAAGCATGAACAAAGTTAAGATTTCACCATAAAACTAATTGGCAATAGGGTAATTTTATTTAGACCCAACAATACTATTTCTACACCTAGCTATAAAAAAAACTTTTTATGTAATTCCTATATTATCCCTTATACAAAATAAAATAAGATATTGAAAATTAAATATCTTTCTACACCCATTCAACCGAGAGAGAACCCACATACATCGCCACCACTCAACCACCACTTCAGACCTCCCTCCCTCTTCCTTCTCCTACATATAGAAATAGTTAGGCGGGATTGCTAAATCAGCCATCGCCTTCAACAACCCGACCCAATACAAAATCCATTTGACTCCATTTTGGACTTATGCAACAAGTCGCTTACGGAGTCGACGATGCCGCTTAGTTTTGCCTATTAATAGCAAGGCCCTATCACGCGCAATAGAAGAAAAATGGAAAGATTCACTGGACGTTTGGTGGAATAGCCACCACAAAGAATTGGTGGGTGTGGGAGAGGTGGGGGAACACACAGAGAATATCAGAAAAAAAAAAACAGTCGGGAGGGAGACAGACCCAACAAATACAGGGAAGAGACGCCAGAACAGTTGGGAAATGGGTTTGATGAGTTTTTCTTTTTCTAGTTTATTTATGTTTATAATTTATGAGGGTAAACTAGAGAGTTTATAGGTAACAAAATATTAAAGTTGGGTTTAGAGAGAGGAAAACTGGGTCCAAATAAAATTTCTTTTGGCAATATGGAGAGTAACCCAACTTACTTATAAGCTCATGCAAGGTCCCTCCTCCCATTCATGCAAGATCCCTCCTCCCATAATATGAGATTCATTCTCAACAGAGGACGACGCACTCGATTAAAATAGGAAAAACAATGAGCTCGTTTGAATGTGCTTTTAAAATGACTGAAAACACTTTTTGTGAAAATGTTTTTGGAACCAGTCCTTAGTAAAAAAGCAAGTAAATGCTGGAAAAACACTTAAAGTGCTTCCAGGAAGAAGCACATAACGGGTGCTTCTTGCAGAAAGCACTTTAAGTGCTTTTGGAATCAAAAAAATATTTTCTCTAAAAATGCTTTCAGTCATTTTAAAAACATATCCAAACGAGCCCAATATCATTTTGAAAATTTTCAAACAAAGCACCCAATACATGGGTATTGGATAGTTACTTGATCATTTTTTTTTTAATAACTAAATATTGAATCAGCTTTTTTTTTTTTTTTTTTGTAATTTCGATAAGAGTAATGATATTCTTACCACAATTTTATACCACATTTATTTACCATCTTAGGTGGCAGATGAGTTGGACAAGCTAAATTGTTTAATTTCAATTTTCTTATTAATTAAAACACTTAAATAAGGAAAATTGCATACTTCAAAATCCCTCTGGCGTTAGTAACTTAATTGGGTATGAACCCTAATCCGATAGACAAATTTGATTTTGACTCCTAATTCGCATGAAAGCTAATAAGCGTTACTTAATGAAATAATCAAAAAAAAAAATATCACGAGATGAACAATCATGGAGTACCAAAGAAGATTGGAGACAGAAATACTTGAAGGGGAATGAGGATTAGGGCTACGGGGCATGAGTCTGGAGATAGAAATCAATGGTGATTGTGGCATACTAGTAAATTCTATAAAGATTGACCATAATCATGGAAATCAACAGAAATCAATACAAAACTGGCATTAAAAAAAAAAAAGAGGTAAGAAGAAAAAGCAGAATGGAAAGAGGAAGGAAGAAGGAGACTCCTTGTATACCACAATCATCATTTAATTAACAATCTTTTTATTAATTATTGATTAACATTTTGAAATTAAATGCTTATTAATTTAAATGATGTGGCTGTCCACATCAGATACCATCTAAGGTGGTATATAATTGTGATACAAAAACATGGTAAGAATAACATATTGTTTTGATAACACTAAAACTAATATTTTGATAAAAATATTATAGCGTACGCGTTGTATAACATTAGAATTAGAGCATCAATCTAGAAACTATGACCAGTCTCCCACCGTGCTTGAAAAATCAAAGGGAAACTAGGGCCACTTCTTTTTCCCAACAAAGCGAACAGTTTAATTTAGGGGCTTTAAGATCCAGGTCAAAAAACATAGAGTGTTTTTAGGAGTGACTCCCGTTATCTAATTATATGTTTTGATTTCTTTTATACTCCTTTTATATTTTCTAAAAATATTAAAAATCAATTAAAAGCTTTTAATATTATGCATTTTTCAACTCCAAAATATCTAATTAATATCTTATAAACAAAAAAAAATTAATATACTAACATAAATCTATCTGCAAAACATTCTACCCTAACTCAAGTAGCAAATATATGAATGTATATTATACCTATAAGTGAGATATGAAACCTAACTAAAAGGTAGAAAAAAACATAATATATCTACAAGCAAGACACATTAATCTGTGAAATGTTGACTATGAAAAAGAATATGTCATATAGGTAGATAAATACAATTAACCTGTGACATAGGTTGATTATAAAATTAAAAAAAAAATCTATAAATGGGTTAAAGCAGGAGGAAGAACAAGAAATAACAAATAAATAAATAAAAAGAAATAATCAAAGAGATAATTAGGAAGAAATTTGATTTTTACAATAAGTTTTTTCTTTTAAGAGATAATTATTGATAACTAAATAATTAAATTTAAAGAATTGAACTTATTTTAATAAACTGGACTATTCCTACTATTGGCTCAAAAAATTGGAGTTATATCAAGTTTCCCTTTAATTTATACGGTTGTGAAAGTCCAAGCAAACTTTGCTAAAATTTGCTACAAAAAGCACAATTTTCAAACCTATTCCAATTTCCAAGCCATTCACGCTGTCCATTTTTTATACATATTTTGACACTTATTTTGTGGAGTTCATTTTGTAATGCATATCAACTATTTTTGAATCGTCTAAATTTCAATTCAACATTCATAAATAATCAATGTAAAAAATTAGACAAATTCTAAAATCATTAATTCACTCATTTGTAGTGAAGAAAATGAATGAATACATTTTACAAATAAACACTAAAATGACTATGGATCTAATGGTCATATGGTTTGAATTTTGGTGATTTTTTATAGACATGATGTTTAAGAGAAAACCTAAAAGATAAGCACTTAAATCGTTAAAATACATAACAAAATAAGCTCTACATCCTTCAATCCTAATTATATATATATGCAAACCCAATACAACGTAGTATTCAGAGTCAAGTAACCATGGCTTCTATGTCAGCTCCACTCGTCACCTCCACGAGAAGTATCATCCCCACAACTTCTCTCTTCCCTTTCTCCCAAAAGTATCACCGAATTTCCTTACCCAATACCCAGAATTTTTGCAGTTAAATTTTTCATTGGTGAGGTGCATCTCTCTCTAGTAGTCTCTACTGAGAATTGTTCTGTTGGACGGTGATTTAGAAGTCACCGTACCGTTTCTCTCCCAGGTGCATCTTTCCCTCTTGAAAATTGCATAACATTGCTATCATGATTTGATCAGATCTGGAAAAAAAGCAAACTAAAAAATAAAAGCATCGGTCGTTTAGCTCCCAATTGCATAACATTGCTATCATGATTTGACGTTAAGTAAAAGACACGTGTGAAAAAATAAAAAATAAGACACAAATGAGACAGAGAGTCCGGGACAGCAGACCCACAGCCGTACACAAGAAGACCAAAACCAATTCACCTTCTGAAACTACAATCCCTCGTGAACCTTACCCAATTCTCTCTCGATCTCTAAATACATGCCACTTGCTATAGTGCATGGTTGTCCTGCACTAAATGACTAAGTAAATATTATTGGTACACAAGAAGACCAAAACCAATTCACCTTCTGAAACTACAATCCCTCGTGAACCTTACCCAATTCTCTCTCGATCTCTAAATACATGCCACTTGCTATAGTGCATGGTTGTCCTGCACTAAATGACTAAGTAAATATTATTGGTACACAAGAAGACCAAAACCAATTCACCTTCTGAAACTACAAATCCCTCGTGAACCTTACCCAATTCTCTCTCGATCTCTAAATACATGCCACTTGCTATAGTGTATGGTTGTCCTGTACTAAATGACTACGTAGTATTCCTCGTCAAACCCTTAAGGACCGACCACGTGTGTACGGCCTGCCACCTGTGCAAAGAAAAGTACAACCTAGAACACATTATAAAAGCAAAGCCAATACAACGTATTATTCAGAGTCAAAAGTAACCATGGCTTCTATGTCAGCTCCACTCGTCACCTCCGCCACAAGTATCATCCCCACAACTTTCCTCTCCCCTTTCTCCCAAAAGTATCACCGAATATCCTCATTTGGAAACCCTAGGCATTCCAATTTACAAGCTGTCTCATGCAAAGCCACAAATAATAGTAGTGACCAAAACAAAAACCCTTCCACTAGCTCCAACGATCACGACCATGAAAACCCTTCTCCAGTAAACCTAGACAGAAGAAATGTACTTATAGGTCTCGGAAGCCTATACGGTGGAGTGGCTGGTCTTGGCAGCGACCCCTTCGCTGTTGCAAAGCCAGTGTCGCCGCCTGACCTAGCCAAATGCGGAGCTGCGGACTTTCCAAGTGGAGCAGTCCCGACCAACTGTTGCCCGCCAACGTCCCAAAAAATCGTAGACTTCAAATTCCCCTCCCCTACCAAACTCCGCGTCAGGCCGGCAGCTCACACCGTGGATAAAGCCTACATCGAAAAATATTCAAAAGCCATCGAGCTCATGAAAGCCCTCCCGGACGACGATCCGCGTAGCTTCACCCAGCAAGCCGATCTCCACTGTGCCTATTGCGACGGCGCGTACGACCAAGTCGGCTTCCCCAACCTCGAGCTCCAAATCCATCAATGCTGGCTTTTCTTCCCCTTCCATCGTTACTACCTATACTTCCACGAAAGAATCTTGGCCAAACTCATAGACGATCCGACGTTCGCGTTGCCGTTTTGGAACTGGGACGCGCCAGCTGGCATGCAACTCCCTGCCTTGTTCGCTAACCCGGACTCTCCGCTTTACGACGAGCTTCGCGCTGCCAGCCATCAGCCGCCGACTCTCATCGATCTTGACTTCAACGGCACGGATGAAACAATGTCCAACGATGCTCAAATCGAAGCCAACCTCAAAATTATGTATAGGCAGATGGTTTCCAACTCCAAGAAACCGCTGTTGTTCTTTGGTTCGCCCTACAGGGCTGGCACTGAACCAGATCCAGGGGGCGGTTCAATCGAAACGACCCCACATGGTCCGGTTCATTTATGGACCGGAGATAACACGCAACCTAATTTTGAAGACATGGGGAATTTTTACTCCGCTGGAAGGGATCCAATATTTTTTTCGCACCATTCGAATATAGATCGAATGTGGAATATTTGGAAAAGTATAGGGACTAAAAATAAAGATATTAACGATAAGGATTGGTTGGATACGGGGTTTTTGTTTTATGACGAGAATGCTGAGCTTGTTAGGGTCACGGTGAGGGACACTCTTGATAATAAAAAGCTAGGGTATACGTATGAAGATGTTGAGATTCCATGGCTCAAGTCTAGACCGACGCCACGTCGGACAAAGCTTGCGAGAAAGGCAAAGGCGGCTGGAGTGGCGAAGGCCGCTGAGACGACGTCATCAGGGAAGGTGGTGGCGGGTAAAGATTTTCCAATAAATTTGGAGACGAAGATAAGTACGGTGGTGTCAAGGCCGAAGCCGAAGAAGAGGAGCAAGAAGGAGAAAGAGGATGAGGAGGAGATATTGGTGATTCAGGGGATTGAGCTTGACAAAGATGTGGCTGTGAAGTTTGATGTGTATGTGAATGACGTGGACGATGAGGATGCGGCACCGAGTGGACCCGACAAGAGCGAGTTTGCTGGGAGTTTTGTGAGTGTGCCACATAAGCAGAAGGAAAAGAGCAAGAGTTGTTTAAGGTTGGGGTTAACGGACCTGTTGGAGGATTTGGGTGCTGAAGATGATGAGAGTGTGGTGGTGACTTTGGTGCCCAGGTACGGCGCTCAGGCTGTTAAGATCGGTAGCATCAAAATTGAGTTTCTTGCTTGAACAAACTGTGCTGAAACCTTTTCAGTTTCTAGTTAATGTGATCATTTTTTTCCTCAATCCATATTTTAAAATTATACCAAATTAAATTTGTAATGTTGCTAGCCACATAATCTTTCAACTACAATGTGAGCACATTCTCTCAGAAGCGACTTTACGTGCGACTTGCTAACATTTGAAGTTTTGATCATAAGAAAAATAGAATTATATTAGTGGACAAGATAGTTAAATTCTCAAAAGAGTAATGTTAGGTAGACTAAATTTGTAGATTAAATTTGTAAACTAAAATAATGTGTCACCATAAGAAATAAGTCCGTTAATCAATACTTAAGTAATAGAGTAATGCTAGGGAGACTAAATTTATATACTAAATTTTGGAAACTAAAGGTGTTTGGACCCAAATTTACACAATCTGTTACACTCACCCCTAATTTAAATTGTATTTTCACTAAGTTTGATATTATCTTGCTTTTAAAATTATTTTTGGATTGTGCTCAAGGGGCCCACCCCCTGTTTTGTCCCCCGTTCCCGTTCCCTTTCCCTTTCTTTTATTTTTTTTCTTCTTTCTTTTGAAAAGTCTCTCTTTCTCTCTTCTCCCTCGCTCTCCCTTACACTCTCTCAGCTCTCTCTATCTCAGCCCCTCCAAGGGCTTTTCTTACCAACAAACAACACCACAACAACAACAACATCTCCATTAGCACCCCAAACCCCTCTCTTCCATTCGGCCGGTACTGTTCATCTTCTTCCCCGATGAGTTTCTTGATTTTTCAATGTTGGTAAGCTTCTAAAAACCCCTGGGATGTGTTTTAGGGTTAGATTGAAGCTTGTTTTAAGTTGTGTATACATTTGAATCACAGAAAATAGCTCGGGAAAGCTTTTCCAAATTTTCTGGCGAGCACCGCCACTTTCGAGGCAATTTCCGGCCAAACTATAGTGAGTTGGCCGGCGTGCAAGGTATCAATCTCTTGGTCTCACTGAGTACTACAACTTTCCTTTTTGTTTCACCCAATTTTGTTGAGTATTGAAGAAGTTATACTCATTTGAATCTTACCCAGTTTCCGGCGAGTCCAACAACTTTAAACCACATCGTGCGAGGTACCATTCTCTTCGTCTCTTCGAGGGATACAATTTCTGTTTTTGAATCACTCGATTTCGTTGAGTTTTGACAAAGTTATGGCCGTTTAAAGTTGATGTAGTTTTCCGGCCGAATCCGGCCTTCTCCTTCCTTTGAATTCTGCAACCCAAAAATCCCAAGGCCTTTGGGCCTTTCCTGCCGAGCCCAACCCAAAACCCATTTCAATTTTTATTATGTATTTTTATTAATTGTTTTAAGTTAAAGGCCTTTGGGCCAAATTAGCTAAGGCCCTAAGCCTTTTTATCTAAAAACCCAAAACCCTTAGGCTTAAGGCCTTCGGGCCTTTTGAACCAGGGCCCTAAGCCCTCTCCTCTAAACCTAGCCCACCTAATTAGCTAACCCTAAACCCTAATCGGCCCATACCTTTTATGGGAAATATTATGTCAGGGAATATTTTGTTGACATTTTACGAAATTTATCCAGGACCCTTCTTAGGGTAATTTGACGTTCTGAATCCGTTTCCAACTTCCGTTTTCCCAAATTCAATTGTTACAATAGAGTTTTATTAATTGGACCATTTATGTGCTTAAGGGCAATATTTGTGATGTTTTCGTGGTTACTAGTTTGCGTGGCTCTTCGGCGGCTAAGTACTGTGAGTGGACCCCTTCTCAAAATTCATGTTTTAATAGTAGAAATGCATACATGAAAAGCATGATTTGATGATTACATTTTATGAAACGTTTTGTGAGATAACATGCTTACTAAGGCTACTTTGAATTATTACTATTTTTCCTATAACTCATGTTCTTATAGAATATCCGATGGATGACGATATGATATTTAGAACATGTTTCGAACACCTCTTTATAATATAGATGATGGATGACTTTATACTATGAAGTTGCTTTTCAATATATGTATGTTCAATGGTTTTGTATTTACCTAGTGGTCATTTCCGCTACGGGAAGTAGGGATAGATCCGGTCCGTCCTGGGCGACGGTTTGGTGTTGGCATAGGGCCTGTAATGTGTTTCCTCTGGCTATTTAGCACAGGGACGGGGAGCCGGCATGGGGCCTGAAGTATATTTTCCTCTGACTGTCTGCTCAGAGACGGGGAGCCGGCATGGGGCCTGGGGTTTATCGAACAATTCACTAGTGATTATTATATATACAAGGTATGGTTTGAGACATTGCACGGCATGCTAGGTTTCGAAAAAATTATGTTTATCATGATATATATGTGTTTTCATAAAACCTGGGGGTTAGTACGTTGAT